>NC_135566.1:10492500-10500000 GCF_964340395.1 Glandiceps talaboti
GGCTAAATCTAAAGTGTTCCGACCTCAAGAATCAAAAGTTGAGTTATGCAGCTTTTTTTGTTGAAAAGTATGTACTAAACACATGGGTTTGACTGTCTGTGTTACAGATAAATTTAGACATGTCACTGGGCTTACTCATGTACTTCCTCCTGGCTAAATACCAGGGCTAAATCATACAGATTTGAAAGTTAAAGTGAAGACCAAACCATGGGTATCCATACACAACAGCATAATAACCCAACCACGTTCCAACTCCCCCCCAAAAAAAACAACAAAAAAACAAAAAAACAAAAAACAAAACCCAAAAAAACCCAACAATATCTCAATGATTGACACAACATCACCGTCACATATTCAGTCACAAACAAAACATATTCCAACTTTTTCCTACCTATGTTTCCAGTAAGCAGTTTCCAGCTCCCTGACCGAATAGTGGCAAAGGGCATGGCATCAAAATATTTGGATATTCGTGGATCGTTGATACCATGATCAGCACCGGGAATGAAATTCAGTAATATCGTCTTCCTCTTTGTTTTCTCACCTTCACTAAAAGAATAAAAATAAATGCTATTAACATTGTTTCGAAATCAATATTATAATATTCGAAAGGTTCACGCATGCGTAATTCTCTGTTGACGCATGCTTATCCATCACTTGTAATTGACTGAACCTCAGACCACTTGTTTCGTGGTCTAATACTGAACTCAAAACCAGGTATATAACTTACAAACGATGTGATGACGTAATTTATCATACGTATAAGAAAGGTTGAGGATATCCCTACGCTGTCATCAACTGTTCTAACAATATAAAAAGGCAATAAATCATAGAAGGCATACATCCATATTACTGGTAAGACAAGAATAGTTTAATCAAAAGTTTTACGTTTTTTTCACTTGAGTAAAGAGCTTACAAACTCGGTATGTGTCACTTTACCAAAATGAGAGCGTGTAATTACCTGATACTGCTCCACTGGTTATACCCGTCTAATGGTTTGGTACCGCTTAAAAAACCTCTTGCCAAATGTATCAATGTTTTAAACCAATCTGTCATATGCATCAATTCTTGATTTAATGTCCCTCTTACTTTCTCTGGTAATAGAGGACTGTTGACAATTCCAACGGCTTTTATGCCACCTTCATACCATAGCCCTTTATGTCCTCTTAAAGGCCAATTACTTCCTCCACCAGTGGGTATTCCGCCATTATCTACCAGATAGAACAGTAGACAGAAATGTTTACTTTTTTGGACTGTGTACGTGTTGTCCCAACAAGTTTTTAGACGGAAATGTCATTGTGCGAAATGTAAATAAGCGAGGTCGTCATCACATTTGCTTCAGTAACTGTACTCTACAAGACATTGACAATTGTAGCATCAACCGTTCAATTTAGGCAAATCAAAAAGGAGGCTTCTAAAGCTGGACTTACCTGATGAAAATATTAAAACCGTGTTTTCCCACAATCCCTTCTGTTTGAGAGTTTCCGTTACGTTGCCAATGGCTTCGTCCATACACGTCGCCATACCAGCGAAAATACGTCTGTTGCTATCCTTAATCGTCTTATTGTACATATGTTCGTATTGTGTCGGCACGTAAAGGGGTGTATGTACTGCTTGGAACGATAAGTATAGGAACAAGGGCTGTGAAAAAAAAATAACGCGAAAATTATTATTCGACATCTGGTACTGTGCTATTTTTGTTTCACAGGAAACGTGTACAAACAAACAAACAAACACACAGACAGACAGACAGACAGACAGACAGACAGACAGACAGACAGACAGACAGACAGACAGACAAAGGAGAATGATTCAATAAGCAAACAGACGAACGAATATTAAAATAGCATAAACATAAGCTTATGAACGAATAACCATCCATTGTCTATATACGGTATACTATACTAAACTACATGTACTCACTATATCATACGTTATCTATTTAAGTTTATTTGTATGTATGTATGTATGTATGTATGTATGTATGTATGTATGTATGTATGTATGTATGTATGTATGTATAGTATGTATGTATGTATGTATGTATGTATTCACCCTAAATTTTAAAAGTTGAATATTACAATACACAATGTAAACAGATGGTTACCATGCTTATCATAATAATCACTATTAGATTCACAATATTAAATTCATTCGCTTTTTAAAACCCAATGTTATCATTCAATTCAATTATAATCTCTCTGTCAAAACACCTTCTGATCTATTTAAGATTGTTATTTTCTTAATTCTTCTTTTGATAAAAATGTAACATTTCCAAAACCTTGGATGACCAATAGCATCTATACAAAAACGTAGACAAACAAAGACAACTAACCGTGTCTGTGTCATGTTGTCTTATAATTCTTTGAGCTTCTCTTGCGAACAAATGGGTAGAATATTTCCCTGCAAACTTCTGGCCCACTACTGTCGTGTTCGCCCAGAGGTCGTCCTCACCCTGTGTATCACGCCGATGCCTGTAGTAATTTTGGTCATCTCCAATCAAACCTACAGGATAAAAATAAACGCAAATCAAATATAAATGGTTTTTAGTGAGTGTTTATTTTCCATATGGAAAAGTAACGCTTTGGAAGACCATAGCACGGAAAATACAAAGAGGGGTTTAAAAAAAACATCGCTTTTGTTTGACAACAATCTTTAGCATCTAGAAAATCCACACGGCAGGGGTATCTGTGAAAGTGGGAAAGAGGACCAATAAGTAACGAGTTGTAAAGAGACATAACAAATGCAAACTAACCTGAACTAACCATGCACGAGCAATCACGATTGTTACTGTTCACTATTCCTCTATCCTACCTTTACAGAACTCATTGCAGTGATAAGAGAGCTAAATTTCTGTAAAAATGTCCGATTAGCAGTGATGAGGGAGCTAAAACTATCTGGGAAAAAAACGTGCACGTTTTGTGGATTGTACGTCATACAACTAGAACCAATTGTTTTATCTAAGACTTTTGTCAAATCTTCGTAAAATGTCTAGCCACTCAATCACCACCATCATTAAGCTCTGTTACAACGCATTCGTTGCCACGTAACACTCACCAAAGAATGAATCAAATCCCCGCTGTGATGGATTGCAGACAGGATTTTCAAGTCCCCCTAGATGCCATTTACCAACCAATGCTGTGTTGTACCCTGACTGTCGTAGTTTTTCAGCCAGCGTTGTCTCTCCAATCCCCATGTAATCACACACATCGCCATACAGTCCTGTATGAATCTTTAATGAAGAGTTTGTGAGAGTATCGTCAGAGTGTTTGAAATTTGATGTTAACAAATAGGTTAGTCGTTTGGCTGCTGGAAGGAAGGAAGGAGGGAAGGATGGATGGATGGATGGATGGATGGATGAATTAATTAATTAATGAACGAATGAATCAGCACAATTTGATAGTGTTGATACATTGTAACATCTTAAGTTCCGCGTATTAAAGTATTTTGTCTTGTAACAGGATTGTACAACAGGTGGTTGTCCATAGAGCAGTCATTATAAGGTATGAGAATATAGTCAATAATGTAATTTATATACATCTGTACTTGTATATAGGTTATGCAAACCTACCCTGTATCTTCCGGTCATGAAATTTAGCCTAGATGATGCATCCCATGAGGAAACATAGTAATTTTCCAGCCTGACACCTTCATGGGCATGCTGATCGATATTTGGTGTTTTGATCGTGCTACCATGGTAACTAACATCGTACCATCCTAAATCATCTGCCATTATGAACACGATGTGTGGAGGTTTGACTTCAGGTGGTTTCCTACAGAAATATATAAACCGAAGATTAACTCCTGTAAGGGTGACTTTGCTTGTATTGTTCAAGTTGGCTTTAAAACATTTACACTGTGATGTTGATTTCATTTCAAATGCATACTGGGATTCAAAGGGAAACTATCTGGGTCATTAACCTTTATCTACTTGTCACGTCTGTCTATCTATCTATCTATCTATCTATCTATCTATCTATCTATCTATCTATCTATCTATCTATCTATCTATCTATCTATCTATCTATCTATCTATCTATCTGTCTGTCTGTCTGTCTGTCTGTCTGTCTGTCTGTCTGTCTGTCTGTCTGTCTGTCTGTCTGTCTGTCTGTCTGTCTGTCTGTCTGTCTGTCTGTCTGTCTGTCTGTCTGTCTGTCTGTCTGTCTGTCCGTCCGTCCGTCCGTCCGTCCGTCCGTCCGTCCGTCCGTCCGTCCGTCCGTCCGTCCGTCCGTCCGTCCGTCTGTCTGTCAGTGCCTGCATTTATGCACCTAGGCATTTTGACGAGATGTTAACTTAGCATGGTAACCATGGTAATAGTAACAGCCATGTCTTCTGCTTTAATTCAAGGGGCGAAAAATATCAAAATCATGGCGATCTCAACACTTGTTGAACGCCCTATTATAGCTTCTATCTCCAACTTTTAAAATCAATATTCAAAGTGAAGTGGAATCATCAAACTTTAAAATTAGTTTAATTTTCTATTTAAGGTGTACATTGAACGTGCGGTTTCTATCAATTGTAAATTAAGAGCAGTACATGTAAGAGTTCTTAGAATATGCTATAGGAAAAAAACTGATTAAATTAAATTTTTGAAAATATAAGAGCTCTATATCGTTAATAATTGGCTTGAATATAATTCTTATTGAATAATTAATTTATTGATTTTTTTCATTCATTTTTTGACATCTAGTGAACTTTACTACTTAGGTTTGTAAATTCATGACCAAAGTTTGACAATTTTGACTCCACCTATGTAGTATGTACAGTCTGTATACTAAAATGCGCTCTTTGGCATATCAATTTGAATTGTGGATTTATTTTAATATTCTACGGATCAGGCGACGGCTGGTGACCTGGCTTTGTGTTTTGTATATAATTACCACCCTTTAGATTATACATTATGTTCGCAGTATTCATGTATTGAATCCTTACTAAACCAAATTTAAAAAATTTAATTCTGCCTTGCGTTCAGGAAAATGAGAGATTTTCAGAAACTGGAAAGACATTTCATGCCTTTTTATATCAACGACAATCGCTTGCGATTTCAAAGAAACATCAAGTTGATCTTGTGCCTTTTAGGGTATCTTTGCTATGGGCTATTGCATCATGGGAGTCAGCAGAAATGATTATGCATGGTTGAGCAATGAATATTCATGAGCAATGAATTTTACACTGAAGGGAATAAACATCTGGGAGTCATGAATATTCATTGTCTTCTTATTATATAATAATATAATCGTAGTTAGACCCAGTTAGACTCAGCTTTCCTATTATCATGATTATAGTAAAGATAGCTAAAATGTCAACTTCAGTTTATTTCAATTTCATATTTGTTACTTTATTCATAATCTTTGTATCTCATATTTGAATACTACGTTGTTATGACAACATATAAAAGACTGTTTCACTTTGAAACATATTGGCAAGACTTTCAGAAAATACGGTGACCCCCTTCCCAAATTGCATTGTTCAAACAAGGTGACCCCTGCCCTGGTGAACCCCTTCCCAAATTACAGTGTTCAAACAAGGTGACCCCCCGGGCCTGCCCCTCTGGGTTGTCGCCAATTCTCTGTCGTTAAAAGATAAATACTTGTAGGAGCTGATAAATTATATATATATATGTTTTCGCCCTGCTTTACTAGTAATTATCTGTTTTTCATTGTAATTTATTTAAGTGTCAAGACAACTATCCGTCCCCAGCTTTTACCCCTGTAGGATAAATGACCATCAGTGCCAAACTGCCGCCATGCATGTCAATTGAGGTCAGCATAAAGAACCCTACAAGTGATAAAACATTTGACATATACAGAAATGATCCTGCTGTTGTCATGACTATAAATAGTTGTTATATTGTCAAATCACACGACAATGTGTCGTACCACTGTATTTCATGACGGCTGATCCCATTGTTAAATGATCGACATACCGCGGGTTATCACAGATGAGGAGATCCTTGAACCATCAAATTTTATAATGTGAATTTACGATTTGTGATCGTTGGCGCTTTATGCACATGCATATCGACTAGTTCAGAATCTACTGTTCAAGGCATATGTCGTGTGATTCATTTTGCCTCTGGTAAGGGGAGATGTTGTTATAGCTCTGTCTGTCTGTCTGTCTGTCTGTCTGTCTGTCTGTCTGTCTGTCTGTCTGTCTGTCTGTCTGTCTGTCTGTCAGTCTGTCTGTCTGTCTGTCTGTCTGTCTGTCTGTCTGTCTGCCTGTCTGTCTGCCTGTCTGCCTGCCTGTCTGTCTGTCTGTCTGTCTGTCTGTCTGTCTGTCTGTCTGTCTGTCTGTCTGTCTGTGTCTTCATCTCATAACCTTTGTCAATCCCTTTCTTTTGGGAATACAAAAACATTCAGATAACATTGTGTTTGATGAATTTATGATTTTATTAAACCATTCACAGTTACAGTATTATGACTCTTTTTTGTTATATATAAGTTAATTTACCGGAGGGGGAGGCTTTTGTCAGAGGGGACTGTACTGGAACAGTTATCATGGAGCTAAGGGGAGGGGCACCTGTCAATAATGTGTTTTACATTGTGGGATATCCTTATGACCAACGTATTAATTAATGGCCCACTTCGGATTAAACTTAAAATCTAGGTGTGAAGTGGTTGCTTGCCAATGCTATAGAAAATCTTGGTACAGAACAAAAGAATGATCCCATGTAATCCTTGCTATTAAAGATCCGGCATTGAAACATGCCCCTTTAAGCAGATCATAGACGTAGAGGCTCTAAGAGCAGATGTACACTTTACGCTACGGACATAACTCTGGCAAATAACATTAGATAGGTTAGAATTGTACTTGAAAATAAAAATAAAACAATTATATACATCCTATATATAATCACCGCTATGTCTTTTTGATGTAAATATCACGTGTTACGATGACCAAACAGGTATGATAGACGTTGGAATTTGTGTTATTATATTGCATTAATGTAACTTTTATAATTAGAAAGGTAATGAAAAATGTCATCTCTCGTTTGAGTTACGTCCGCCTGGTCGATTGTAACCAACTAATGTTATTTACAGGTGTGTGCGATATGAAAGATTTGGATTAAAATATTATAAATGGGGTATTTTTTGTTTAAATCAGGGGATACTTAAATAATATAGTGACATTTCGAGAGATATTATAACAATTTATATATTTTTTTAAATTTTGTCTCGACTTTAATGTTGTTATTAAATCAGTATTTACTCTGTGATATATGTCCGCTTTTTGAGTGTTTGTGTTTTGATGTCTCCACTGTTATTCAGAGGGCTGGATGTGGTTCTTTTTTTGTAAATTTTATTTAATTACTGTATAATTTACTGAATAAGTCCCCATAGGACACCTTGATAAATAATAACATAACATAACATAATATAACATAACATAGCACAACACAACACAACACAACACAACACAACACAACACAACACAACACAACACAACATAACATAGCATAACATAACATAGCGTAACACAACATACCATAACAACACAACACAA
>NC_135566.1:10505000-10592500 GCF_964340395.1 Glandiceps talaboti
GTGATTTATTGTAGAAGGAGTAGCAATTTTAGGAAGACATGCAGAATATTTGCAACAAAACTAAGGAAAATATATGCACCTGTTATGACTTTGCCAAAGATAAAGATATTTATTTGAATAGGTATGACAAAAGAAATTTACATACTAAAACTCATCATACACACTGACTCCCCAAGTTATTAACACTTTGACAATGAAAAGTGTTTTATTCACAGCACATGCTTAATTTAGTTGTTAGTTCATTTTATACAAAAATTAGAACTTTATTTTTGATTCCTAAGCGTTCTTTTGCTACATATTAATTAAACTTAATTACTATGCTTAAAATGTTGAAAAGTATGGATTATTGAAAAAGTTATAAAATAAGGAACCTCCAAGCATACCAATCAGAGAGAGTTGTGGGTAAGATATTATACAGTGCTATTGATGTCACCCCTAAAGTCCAGTGTCACAAACTGGCCACGTGTTCAGTGAAAGTGTGTTAACCTGGACATTGGCTTCGGAATGACCCTTAACAAAGATAAAACATCTGTACGTTGCATGTAAATCAGTGATGGTTTACTTTATATGTAAATTAGTTGTAGTGAAGTGTGTCTCTGGTTTGCATCTCTGGCTTTGTTTTGGAAGGTTGAACTTCGAACATCTAGCAGCAAGCCGAGCTAGTAAAGTGAAACGTCTGCACTCCTGGACAATATCAACTTTGAACTTTGACTGGAAATACTCGAACTTGGAACAATATTGGTTTTGAACTAGCTGGAGTGAAATGTCTGCACTCCTGGACAATATCAACATTGAACTTTGACTGGAAATACTCGAACTTGGAACAATATTGGTTTTGAACTAGCTGGAGTGAAATGTGTGCACTCCTGGACAATATCAACTTTGAACTTTGACTGGAAATACTCGAACTTGGAGCAATATTGGTTTTGAACTAGCTGGAGTGAAATGTCTGCACTCCTGGACAATATCAACTTTGAACTTTGACTGGAAATACTCGAACTTGGAACAATATTGGTTTTGAACTAGCTGGAGTGAAATGTCTGCACTCCTGGACAGTATCAACTTTGAACTTTGACCGAAAATACTCGGACTTGGAACAGTATTTGTTTTGAACACGCTAGTAGAGTTAACTTTAACTGGAAATACTTGGAACAATATTGGTTTTGAACTAGCTAGTAGAGTGAAATGTGTGCACTCCTGGACAATATCACAGACAAGTGTCTGTGACAATATCAACTTTGAACTTTGACTGAAAATACTCAGACTTGGAACAGTATTGCCAAATGAACATTTCGTTGCAGTATCAGGTTGATCGCCATCAGTGAATTCGAAAAGTTCAGCAACCGCAAGTTAAACAAGTTTATATATCTATCAAAGTACTAGTGTAATATGTACAAGTACCAGTAATTTGCACAATCTATGTGTGAAGTCGATATTTTGAGTTGAATACTCCGAGTTAGACTGCAATATGTCAACACAATGATGATTGATAAGCATTTCTTCTGAATTTGTTTCACTTGCTTCAGTTGGCACAAATTAAATTTATTATCCAGACTTTATGTATTATTTACAATTGTACAAGTTCATTCAGCATATTGTTAATATTGCTAGCTATATTTTGTACTTTGTGAAAATCTATGAGTATTCTAAATTGAGGGTGGGCAAGGGGTCCCTAGTACGATTTACAGAAAAAATAACTTGAATTACAAATTACAAAGATGAAATTTAGAAGATGAAGAAAGGCAATTTACAAATTACAAAGAAAATAAAGGGGAGTTAACGTTTTACAATTATACTCCTTGTAAAACTCCTGACAACACATTGATGGTGAGATGAGCAATCGGTGTCTCCTTACATTTTTGACAAACTGTTTTGAAAGATTGTCTGTTGAATATGTTTTTTTAGAGATGTAAGCAATGCTAAAAGCAGTGGGTAAAACAGTGCAATTAGGCAGGAACTCCAACAACGAGGAAGCGGAGCGATATCTGTTTTCGGAAGTACAGATATCGACTAGGGTGGAAAAATAGACTTTGTATTCTTATATGACTGCTAAGTTTACAAAGTCCTGGTTATAGGAACATTTATCGCATTTGCTGTTGTTGCTTGTATTGAATCCTTTTGGCCAGACGACAACCATATCATACACTACGGTACAGCTGTATGGTTTTTTTACGTGCACGAAAAGAGTGGTACTTTTGCTGGTTACAGCCAAAATAAATAGTTGATTTCGCAGTACGCCGACCACTGAATTACGATTTTGCCCAATTACAAAGTATGAAAATACCTCTTGCCCACCCTATAAATTGTCATGTCAGGTCCAGAGTCAGCTAAAGGTAAGTCATGTCATGGAAGTTATACTTCCATGGTCATGTCAAGTGACTGTCACAGTAAAAAGGTAGGGCAAGCTCAAGTATGTCAAGTAAAGGTAGGTCATGTCAAGTAGAGGTAAGGTCACTCATGGAGGTATAAGGGGATCTCCTCTTATACCTCCATGCTCAAGGTGAGTAAAGGTAGTCGCGTACGCGTCGCGTCGCGTCAAGTCGAGTCAAGAATTAGTCTAACTGGAAACTGCTATAGACCGTGTTTTGTTTCATACGACAAGCTATCGAAGGTCGCTTTATCGAGGGCGACCTATGGTCGCTTATTGTATCGGAAGAAAGCCCAAAGATCTAGCAGTAAGACTACCATATAATGTAAAAAATGTATTAGGTGTATTTCGTCAGGGAAATGTTTTCCGCGCAACCATAGCATGTAAAAAAACCTCTTATTAAATGTATTTCGTCAAGGAAAGTTTTTCCGACCATCGCCCGTGATCCTGGAATGTTTTCCGTGCAACCATAGAATGTAAAAAAAGTATTAAATGTATTTCCTGTAAGTTTCTCCGACCATTGCCCGGTGCCCGGTCCTGTGATGTTTTTCGCGTAGCCATAGAACTGAATATAAAATACATATTCGTGAAAGTTTCTCAGACATCGCCCGGTCCTCAGCTAGAATGTTTTCCGCGCAACCATAGAATGTAAAAAGTGTATTAAATGTATTTCCTGTACGTTTCTCCGACCATCGCCCGGAGCCCGGTCCTATGATGTTTTTCGCGTAGCCATAGAACTGAACATAAAACAATGTATTAAATGTACTTCGGGAAAGTTTCTCAAACATCGCCCGGTCCTAGAATGTTTTCCGCGCAACCATAGAACGTAAAAAATAGTGTATTGTATTTCCTGTAAGTTTCTCCGACCATCGCCCGGTGCCCGGTCCTGTGATGTTTTTCGCGTAGCCATAGAACTGAATATAAAATACGTATTCGTGAAAGTTTCTCAGACCCAACCATCTTCCGATCAGTGTCCGATTGTGCGGGCCGACTGGTTGAACTGGTCGGTTTGCGAGTCGTTCAAAACAAGTCGTCTTATGAAATGCTAATGTTTGCACAAGATTGTCCACGAAATATAGGTAGTGCTTTCGAAGTCGTCATTTCATGAAGACCACGCGAAACGTAAAATCATACCTATTGAAAAAAGAATTGGGCGAAGATGCGAAACGAACGACGCTTGTATCTCTGTACATAAAAGACATGGCAGGTCCATTACATCCTGGCTTTGTATTCATAGCACTACATACTAACATACTGATTTGAAATTGAAACATTTTTTTTTCAATTTTGGCCAATTTAGTTAGGGGGGGGGGGGGGTTGAGGCCTAAGTATAAGAATTTAGTTTTTTTATCCTATAGTGAACTATTGATCTCACCCCTAAAGTCCAGTGTCACAAACTGGTCACGTGTTCAGTGAAAGTATGTTAACCTGGACATTGGCTTCGAAATGACCCTAAACAAAGATAAAACATCTGTACGTTGCATGTAAATCAGTGATGGTTTACTTTATATGTAAATTAGTTGTAGTGAAGTGTGTCTCTGGTTTGCGTCTCTGGCTTTGTTTTGGAAGGTTGAACTTCGAACATCTAGCAGCAAGCCTAGCTAGTAAAGTGAAACGTCTGCACTCCTGGACAATATCAACATTGAACTTTGACTGGAAATACTCGAACTTGGAACAATATTGGTTTTGAACTAGCTGGAGTGAAACGTCTGCACTCCTGGACAATATCAACTTTGAACTTTGACTGGAAATACTCGAACTTGGAACAATATTGGTTTTGAACTAGCTGGAGTGAAATGTCTGCACTCCTGGACAATATCAACTTTGAACTTTGACTGGAAATACTCGAACTTGGAACAATATTGGTTTTGAACTAGCTGGAGTGAAATGTGTGCACTCCTGGACAATATCAACTTTGAACTTTGACTGGAAATACTCGAACTTGGAACAATATTGGTTTTGAACTAGCTGGAGTGAAATGTGTGCACTCCTGGACAATATCAACTTTGAACTTTGACTGGAAATACTCGAACTTGGAACAATATTGTTTTTGAACTAGCTGGAGTGAAATGTGTGCACTCCTGGACAATATCAACATTGAACTTTGACTGGAAATACTCGAACTTGGAACAATATTGGTTTTGAACTAGCTGGAGTGAAATGTCTGCACTCCTGGACAATATCAACATTGAATTTTGACTGGAAATACTCGAACTTGGAACAATATTGGTTTTGAACTAGCTGGAGTGAAATGTGTGCACTCCTGGACAATATCAACATTGAACTTTGACTGGAAATACTCGAACTTGGAACAATATTGGTTTTGAACTAGCTGGAGTGAAATGTGTGCACTCCTGGACAATATCAACTTTGAACTTTGACTGGAAATACTCGAACTTGGAACAATATTGGTTTTGAACTAGCTGGAGTGAGATGTGTGCACTCCTGGACAATATCAACATTGAACTTTGACTGGAAATACTCGAACTTGGAATAATATTGGTTTTGAACTAGCTGGAGTGAAATGTCTGCACTCCTGGACAATATCAACTTTGAACTTTGACTGGAAATACTCGAACTTGGAACAATATTGGTTTTGAACTAGCTGGAGTGAAATGTCTGCACTCCTGGACAATATCAACTTTGAACTTTGACTGGAAATACTCGAACTTGGAACAATATTGGTTTTGAACTAGCTGGAGTGAAATGTCTGCACTCCTGGACAATATCAACTTTGAACTTTGACTGGAAATACTCGAACTTGGAACAATATTGGTTTTGAACTAGCTGGAGTGAAATGTGTGCACTCCTGGACAATATCAACATTGAACTTTGACTGGAAATACTCGAATTTGGAGCAATATTGGTTTTGAACTAGCTGGAGTGAAATGTCTGCACTCCTGGACAGTATCAACTTTGAACTTTGACCGAAAATACTCGGACTTGGAACAGTATTTGTTTTGAACAAGCTAGTATAGTTAACTTTAACTGGAAATACTCGAACTTGGAACAATATTGGTTTTGAACTAGCTAGTAGAGTGAAATGTGTGCACTCCTGGACAATATCACAGACAAGTGTCTGTGACAATATCAACTTTGAACTTTGACTGAAAATACTCAGACTTGGAACAGTATTGCCAAATGAACATTTCGTTGCAGCATCAGGTTGATCGCCATGAGTGAATTCGAAAAGTTCAGCAACCGTAAGTTAAACAAGTTTATATCCATCAAAGTACTACTGTAATATGTACAAGTACCAGTAATTTGCACAATCTATGTGTGAAGTCGATATTTTGAGTTGAATACTCTGAGTTAGACTGCAATATGTCAACACAATGATGATTGATAAGCATTTTTTCTGAATTTGTTTCACTTGCTTCAGTTGGCACAAATTAAATTTATTATCCAGACTTTATGTATTATTTACAATTGTACAAGTTCATTCAGCATATTGTTAATATTGCTAGCTATATTTTGTTCTTTGTAAAAAGCTATGAGTATTCTAAATTGAGGGTGGGCAAGGGGGTCCCTAGTACGATTTACAGAAAAAATAACTTGAATTACAAATTACAAAGATGAAATTTAGAAGGTGAAGAAAGGCAATTTACAAATTACAAAGAAAATAAAGGGGAGTTTACGTTTTACAATTATACTCCTTGTAAAACTCCTGACAACAAATTGATGGTGAGATGAGCAATCGGTGCCGCCTTACATTTCTGACAAACTGTTTTGAAAGATTGTCTGTTGAATATGTTTTTTTAGAGATACAAGCAATGCTAAAAGCAGTGGGTAAAACATTGCAATTAGGCAGGAACTACAACAACGAGGAAGCGGAGCGATATCTGTTTTCGGAAGTACAGATATCGACTTGGGTGGAAAAATAGATTTTGTATTCTTATATGACTGTTAAGTTTACAAAGTCCTGGTTATAGGAACATTTATCGCATTTGCTGTTGTTGCTTGTATTGAATCCTTTTGGCCAGACGACAACCATATCATACACTACGGTACTGTTGTATGGGTTTTTTACGTGCACGAAAAGACGGTGGTACTTTTGCTGGTTACAGCCAAAATAAATAGTTGATTTCGCAGTACGCCGACCACTGTATTACGATTTCGCCCAATTCCAAAGTATGAAAATACCTCTTGCCCACCCTAAATTGTCATGTCAGGTCCAGAGTCAGCTAAAGGTAAGTCATGTCATGGAAGTTATACTTCCATGGTCATGTCAAGTGACTGTCAAGTAAAAAGGTAGGGCAAGCTCAAGTGTGTCAAGTAAAGGTAGGTCATGTCAAGTAGAGGTAAGGTCACTCATGGAGGTATAAGGGGATCTCCTCTTATACCTCCATGCTCAAGCTGAGTAAAGGTAGTCGCGTACGCGTCGCGTCGCGTCAAGTCGAGTCAAGAATTAGTCTAACTGCTATAGACCGTGTTTTGTTTCATACGACAAGCTATCGAAGGTCGCTTTATCGAGGGTGGAACGCCCGTCGCCCTCAATTAAGCGACCTATGGTCGCTTATCGTATCGGAAGAAAGCCCAAAGATCTAGCAGCAAGACTACCATATAATGTAAAAAATGTATTAGGTGTATTTCGTCAGAGAAATGTTTTCCGCGCAACCATAGCACATGTAAAAAAACACTTATTAAATGTATTTCGTCAGGGAAAGTTTCTCCGACCATCGCCCGTGATCCTGGAATGTTTTCCGCGCAACCATAGAATGTAAAAAAAGTATTAAATGTATTTCCTGTAAGTTTTTCCGACCATTGCCGGTGCCCGGTCCTGTGATGTTTTTCGCGTAGCCATAGAAATGAATATAAAATACGTATTCGTGAAAGTTTCTCCGACCATCGCCCGTGGTCCTAGAATGTTTTCCGCGCAACCATAGAATGCAAAAATTGTATTAAATGTATTTCCTGTAAGTTTCTCCGGCCATCGCCCGGTGCCCGGTCCTATGATGTTTTTCGCGTAGCCATAGAACTGAATATAAAAAATGTATTTTGGGAAAGTTTCTCAAACATCGCCCGGTCCTAGAATGTTTTCCGCGCAACCATAGAATATAAACTTACAAAATGTCATAATTGTATTTCGTGTGTAGACCCAACCATCTTCAGATCAGTGTCCGATTTTGCGGGCCGACTGGTTGAACTGGTCGGTTTGCGAGTCGTTCAAAACAAGTCGTCTTATGAAATGCTTCCCAGTAATGTTTGCACAAGATTGCCCACGAAATATAGGTAGTGCTTTCGAAGTCGTCATTTCATGAAGACCACGCGAAACGTAAAATCATACCTATTGAAAAAAGAATTGGGCGAAGATGCGAAACGAACGACGCTTGTATCTCTGTACATAAAAGACATGGCCGGTCCACTACATCCTGGCTTTGTATTCATAGTACTACATACTACATACTGATTTGAAATTGAAACATTTTTTTTTTCAATTTTGGTCAATTTAGTTGGGGGGGGGGGTGAGGCCTAAGTATAAGAATTTAGGGTTTTTTTTATCCTATAGTGAACTATTGATCTCACCCCTAAAGTCCAGTGTCACAAACTGGTCACGTGTTCAGTGAAAGTATGTTAATGACCCTAAACAAAGATAAAACATCTGTACGTTGTATGTAAATCAGTGACGGTTTACTTTATATGTAAATTAGTTGTAGTGAAGTGTGTCTCTGGTTTGCGTCTCTGGCTTTGTTTTGGAAGGTTGAACTTCGAACACTTAGCAGCAAGCCTAGCTAGTAAAGTGAAACGTCTGCACTCCTGGACAATATCAACATTGAACTTTGACTGGAAATACTCGAACTTGGAACAATATTGGTTTTGAACTAGCTGGAGTGAAATGTCTGCACTCCTGGACAATACCAACTTTGAACTTTGACTGGAAATACTCGAACTTGGAACAATATTGGTTTTGAACTAGCTGGAGTGAAATGTCTGCACTCCTGGACAATATCAACTTTGAACTTTGACTGGAAATACTCGAACTTGGAACAATATTGGTTTTGAACTAGCTGGAGTGAAATGTCTGCACCCCTGGACAATATCAACATTGAACTTTGACTGGAAATACTCGAACTTGGAACAATATTGGTTTTGAACTAGCTGGAGTGAAATGTGTGCACTCCTGGACAATATCAACATTGAACTTTGACTGGAAATACTCGAACTTGGAGCAATATTGGTTTTGAACTAGCTGGAGTGAAATGTCTGCACTCCTGGACAATATCAACTTTGAACTTTGACTGGAAATACTCGAACTTGGAACAATATTGGTTTTGAACTAGCTGGAGTGAAATGTCTGCACTCCTGGACAATATCAACTTTGAACTTTGACTGGAAATACTCGAACTTGGAACAATATTGGTTTTGAACTAGCTGGAGTGAAATGTGTGCACTCCTGGACAATATCAACATTGAACTTTGACTGGAAATACTCGAACTTGGAACAATATTGGTTTTGAACTAGCTGGAGTGAAATGTCTGCACTCCTGGACAATATCAACATTGAACTTTGACTCGAAATACTCGAACTTGGAACAATATTGGTTTTGAACTAGCTGGAATGAAATGTCTGCACTCCTGGACAATATCAACATTGAACTTTGACTCGAAATACTCGAACTTGGAACAATATTGGTTTTGAACTAGCTGGAATGAAATGTCTGCACTCCTGGACAATATCAACTTTGAACTTTGACTCGAAATACTCGAACTTGGAACAATATTGGTTTTGAACTAGCTGGAGTGAAATGTCTGCACTCCTGGACAATATCAACATTGAATTTTGACTGGAAATAACTCGAACTTGGAACAATATTGGTTTTGAACTAGCTGGAGTGAAATGTCTGCACTCCTGGACAATATCAACATTGAACTTTGACTGGAAATACTCGAACTTGGAACAATATTGGTTTTGAACTAGTTGGATTGAAATGTGTGCACTCCTGGACAATATCAACTTTGAACTTTGACTGGAAATACTCGAACTTGGAACAATATTGGTTTTGAACTAGCTGGAGTGAAATGTGTGCACTCCTGGACAATATCAACATTGAACTTTGACTGGAAATACTCGAACTTGGAGCAATATTGGTTTTGAACTAGCTGGAGTGAAATGTCTGCACTCCTGGACAATATCAACTTTGAACTTTGACTGGAAATACTCGAACTTGGAACAATATTGGTTTTGAACTAGCTGGAGTGAAATGTGTGCACTCCTGGACAATATCAACTTTGAACTTTGACTGGAAATACTCGAACTTGGAACAATATTGGTTTTGAACTAGCTGGAGTGAAATGTGTGCACTCCTGGACAATATCAACTTTGAACTTTGACTGGAAATACTCGAACTTGGAACAATATTGGTTTTGAACTAGCTGGAGTGAAATGTGTGCACTCCTGGACAATATCAACATTGAACTTTGACTGGAAATACTCGAACTTGGAGCAATATTGGTTTTGAACTAGCTGGAGTGAAATGTCTGCACTCCTGGACAATATCAACTTTGAACTTTGACTGGAAATACTCGAACTTGGAACAATATTGGTTTTGAACTAGCTGGAGTGAAATGTGTGCACTCCTGGACAATATCAACTTTGAACTTTGACTGGAAATACTCGAACTTGGAACAATATTGGTTTTGAACTAGCTGGAGTGAAATGTGTGCACTCCTGGACAATATCAACTTTGAACTTTGACTGGAAATACTCGAACTTGGAACAATATTGGTTTTGAACTAGCTGGAGTGAAATGTGTGCACTCCTGGACAATATCAACTTTGAACTTTGACTGGAAATACTCGAACTTGGAACAATATTGGATTTGAACTAGCTGGAGTGAAATGTCTGCACTCCTGGACAATATCAACTTTGAACTTTGACTGGAAATACTCGAACTTGGAACAATATTGGTTTTGAACTAGCTGGAGTGAAATGTGTGCACTCCTGGACAATATCAACTTTGAACTTTGACTGGAAATACTCGAACTTGGAACAATATTGGTTTTGAACTAGCTGGAGTGAAATGTCTGCAGTTCTGGACAATATCAACTTTGAACTTTGACTGGAAATACTCGAACTTGGAACAATATTGGTTTTGAACTAGCTGGAGTGAAATGTCTGCACTCCTGGACAGTATAAACTTTGAACTTTGACCGAAAATACTCGGACTTGGAACAGTATTTGTTTTGAACAAGCTAGTAGAGTTAACTTTAACTGGAAATACTCGAACTTGGAACAATATTGGTTTTGAACTAGCTGGAGTGAAATGTCTGCACTCCTGGACAATATCAACTTTGAACTTTGACCGAAAATACTCAGACTTGGAACAGTATTGCCAAATGAACATTTCGTTGCAGTATCAGGTTGATCGCCATCAGTGAATTCGAAAAGTTCAGCAACCGTAAGTTAAACAAGTTTATATCTATCAAAGTACTAGTGTAATGTGTTCAAGTACCAGTAATTTGCACTGTCTATGTGTGAAGTCGATATTTTGAGTTGAATACTCCGAGTTAGACTGCAATATGTCAACACAATGATGATTGATAAGTATTTTTTCTGAATTTGTTTCACTTGCTTCAGTTGGCACAAATTAAATTTATTATCCAGACTTTATGTATTATTTACAATTGTACAAGTTCATTCAGCATATTGTTAATATTGCTAGCTATATTTTGTACTTTGTAAAAATCTATGAGTATTCTAAATTGAGGGTGGGCAAGGTGGTCCATAGTACGATTTACAGAAAAAAATAACTTGAATTACAAATTACAAAGATGAAATTTAGAAGATGAAGAAAGGCAATTTACAAATTACAAAGAAAATAAAGGGGAGTTAACGTTTTACAATTATATTCCTTGTAAAACTCCTGACAACAAATTGATGGTGAGATGAGCAATCGGTGTCTCCTTACATTTTTGACAAACTGTTTTGAAAAATTGTGTGTTAAATATGTTTTTTAGAGATGCAAGCAATGCTAAAAGCAGTGGGTAAAACAGTGCAATTAGGCAGGAACTACAACAACGAGGAAGCGGAGCGATATCTGTTTTCGGAAGTACAGATATCGACTAGGGTGGAAAAATAGACTTTGTATTCTTATATGACGGCTAAGTTTACAAAGTCCTGGTTATAGGAACATTTATCGCATTTGCTGTTGTTGCTTGTACTGAATCCTTTTGGCCAGACGACAACCATATCATACACTACGGTACAGTTGTATGGGTTTTTTACGTGCACGAAAAGAGTGGTACTTTTGCTGGTTACAGCCAAAATAAATAGTTGATTTCGCAGTACGCCGACCACTGAATTACCCAATTACAAAGTATGAAAATACCTCTTGCCCACCCTATAAATTGTCATGTCAGGTCCAGAGTCAGCTAAAGGTAAGTCATGTCATAGGAGTTATACTTCCATGGTCATGTCAAGTGACTGTCACAGTAAAAAGGTAGGGCAAGCTCAAGTATGTCAAGTAAAGGTAGGTCATGTCAAGTAGAGGTAAGGTCATTCATGGAGGTATAAGGGGATCTCCTCTTATACCTCCATGCTCAAGCTGAGTAAAGGTAGTCGCGTACGCGTCGCGTCGAGTCAAGAATTAGTCTAACTGCTATAGACCGTGTTTTGTTACATACGACAAGCTATCGAAGGTCGCTTTATCGAGGGTGGAACGCCCGCCGCCCTCAATTAAGCGACCTATGGTCGCTTATCGTATCGGAAGAAAGCCCAAAGATCTAGCAGTAAGACTACCATATAATGTAAAAAATGTATTAGGTGTATTTCGTCAGGGAAAGTTTCTCCGACCATCGCCCGTGGTCCTGGAATGTTTTCCGCGCAACCATAGAATGTAAAAAAGTATTAAATGTATTTCCTGTAAGTTTCTCCGACCATCGCCCGGTGCCCGGTCCTGTGATGTTTCTCGCGTAGCCATAGAAATGAATATAAAATACGTATTCGTGAAAGTTTCTCCGACCATCGCCCGTGGTCCTGGAATGTTTTCCGCGCAACCATAGAATGTAAAAAAAAGTATTAAATGTATTTCCTGTAAGTTTCTCCGACCATTGCCCGGTGTCCGGTCCTGTGATGTTTTTCGCGTAGCCATAGAACTGAATATAAAATATACGTATTCGTGAAAGTTTCTCAAAGATCGCCCGGTCCTCAGCTAGAATGTTTTCCGCGCAACCATAGAATGTAAAAAATGTATTAAATGTATTTCCTGTACGTTTCTCCGACCATCGCACGGATCCCGGTCCTGTGATGTTTCTCGCGTAGCCATAGAAATGAATATAAAATACGTATTCGTGAAAGTTTCTCCAACTATCGCCCGGTCCTAGAATGTTTTCCGCGCAACCATAGAATGTAAAAAAAATGTATTAAATGTATTTCCTGTAAGTTTCTCCGACCATCGCCCGGTGCCCGGTCCTGTGGTGTTTCTCGCGTAGCCATAGAAATGAATATAAAATACGTATTCGTGAAAGTTTCTCCGACCATCGCCCGGTCCTAGAATGTTTTCCGCGCAACCATAGAATGTAAAAATTGTATTAAATGTATTTCCTGTAAGTTTCTCCGGCCATCGCCCGGTGCCCGGTCCGGGTGATGTTTTTCGCGTAGCCATAGAACTGAATATAAAAAATGTATTTTGGGAAAGTTTCTCAAACATCGCCCGGTCCTAGAATGTTTTCCGCGCAACCATAGAATATAAGCTTACAAAATGTCATAATTGTATTTCGTGTGTAGACCCAACCATCTTCCGATGTGTCGTTATTTTGCGGACCGACTGGTTGAACTGGTCCGTTTGCGAGTCGTTCAAAACAAGTCGTCTTATGAAATGATTCCTTTGGACAAGATTGTCTACGGAATATAGGTAGTGCTTTCGAAGTCATCATTTTATGAAGACCACGCGAAACGTAAAATCATTGCCTATTGAAAAAAGGGCGAAGATGCGAAACGAACAACGCTTGTATCTCTGTACATAAAATACATGACCAGTCCTCGATACATCACTATATATGTTAGTTCCTATAAGAACAAGTCGAAACAAAACTTCCCCTTGCTTTGAAAAGATCTTCCTTACCTTAATTCTGTAAGATACGACTTACTATACCATGGTATCAGCTTGAGAAGCCTGATAGGGGTGTACAACAAGACGGAGCGCACAGTCTCGCTTACCTGATGAAAAGATTAAAACAGTGTTGTCCCATAACCCAGTCTGTTTAAGTGTTTCCGTCACGTTGCCAATGGCTTCGTCCATACACGTAGTCATACCAGCATGTGTACGTCTATCGTCATTCTCAATTGTACTGTTGTAACGGCCTTCGTATTGCATTGGCACGAGGAGGGGTATATGTACTGCTTGGAAGGACAAATACAGGAACAAGGGCTGGACATAACATTTGGAACAGAAAAGTAAAATATTAATTATATAATGCGACTTTACAGGGTGAAAGCTAGTCAGAACATTTGTGTGTGTGTATATACATACATATTATATTCTCTTATCTTCAAATATTGAAAAAATATGTTAGCGTCTACGTTTTTGATCATTCATTTCTAGTAGCACAAGGATCGTATAGTAAATGCAGTGCGCACTAGTTCGCCTTTACTGGTATTACTACATGTGAACTGTGAATCGACAAATATTACTTGTACTTGTACAGCAAAGGGATAATATTTTTCACCAAACCTTGTCTGCATTGTGGTTTTCAATGATCCTCTGTGCTTCAGTGGCGAATACAAATGTAGAGTATACGCCATCATATTGCGGTCCAACCATTGAATTATTCGCCCAGAAGTCATACTTTGCATTGCCATAGAATCCACGACGGTGTTTATAGTAATGTTGAGAGCCTCCAAGATATCCTGTGTATTAGACATGACAAAACAACGATTGTCTGAAAACATCCGTGTTTTCTTTGTCTCCAAGACAAGGCTTATTTGACAGGGTTACAAACCAAAGCAAAATAAAAGAAAATTGACATGACATCTCTGATTGTATTTAGTTAAACTTTGTTGATCGAGTATGTAGGCCCAATGTAGATATGTACCTCTGCGTGTGTCTGTCTGTCTGTCTGTCTGTCTGTCTGTCTGTCTGTCTGTCTGTCTGTCTGTCTGTCTGTCTGCCAGTGCCTGCCTGCCTTCCTTGTCTCTTTCTCTGTGTCGCTGTCTTTATATTTTGTGTGTGGAAACAATAGCTGTCATCTTTATACCAAATCATGAAATCGAGACCTTTAATTATAATTATGGTTACACCTAGGCGATGATCATGGTTGTTGAATCGAGACCAGGAAAGTTTGACTGGAATCTAACTTTTGGCTTTCGAATAGATTTTATAGTCAACGGATAGCCTCTAGCCTACAGGAAAGTATACTTTCAGACTTCCCCCACCCCACCGGCTACTTTTTCCCCTGTCAAGCAAGCTTAGACAATCAACATTTTTGGAATGAATCCCGACCCTTACATCATTAGCTGTATCACCACTGGCAATACCCACCTAAGAATGACTGAAAACCTCGCTGAGGTGGATTACACTTAGGGTTATCAAAGCCCCCTAGATGCCATTTACCGACCAGTGCTGTGTAATATCCTGCCTGCCGTAACTTCTCAGCCAGTGTAGTTTCACGTATGTCCATGAACTCACACTCCTCTTTACTGTATCCTGTGTGACTCTTGAAACATATGCAATCATATTTTAGAAAAAGATACATAAAATTATATTTTTGTCTGATGTAAAATTAGATAAATAGAAATATTATAACGTAGTGGTTTTCAGAACAAAACTACATGTACAGCATATAGTGTTAACGATTCGCATCCGAAAATAAGCGTTTCTCGCGACATGGTAAAACAGGGTTGAAACACGACCGACTGGTTTCCGATGTTTCAACTGTTATACTTTACATATACCCTTAATCAACTGATTTCTACAAACCCAATGTATATACTCACAATATGAAATCAAGCACTGTAAATATATGATACCTACTAAAAAACAAGGAAATCATCACCATAATAATATACTTATTGTGTTTACAAACAGTGAAAAAATACATTTCTGATGTACATATTCAGCATGCAATAGTGAGACAGTTAGATTATATTGTCTTGACTGTCGACGTTCTCATCTCTCTCTCTCTCTCTCTCTCTCTCTCTCTCTCTCTCTCTCTCTCTCTCTCTCTCTCTCTCTCTCTCTCTCTCTCTCACACACAAGGATTGAGATACAAAGATATCCAACTATTAAGTTCAACCTACTGGGTTGGCTGTGTGATATTGATTTTTAAGTTGAGGAAATCATACTGAATTCTGTTTCTAAAATGATATTAAAGATATTCGTCTTGTATTGCACAAGAATTGGTGGGTTGCTCTAAGTTCTACAACTGTCTATAGCTATATATCGTCTATATTATTCGACTATAAATGACTTACCACATATCTTCCTGTCATTAAATTAATTCTTGAAGGCACACACCATGATGAAACGTAATAATTTTCCAACTTTACGCCTTCATGTGCTAGTTGATCGATGTTCGGCGTCTTTGCAATGCCACCATGGTAACCAACGTCGTGCCATCCGTAATCATCCGCCATTATGAAAACGATGTGTGGTGGTGGTGGTGGTGGTTTATATCGCTCTGAATTTCTGTCAAATGAAATGCAAAGACTTGTATTCAAAGTTCTAATAATTAATAACTAATATTAATAATTAATAATTACTCAATAGTTGGTGTGTATATATATATATATATAAAGTCTATGAGTAGAATAATATTCGTTTATACACAATTGCAACCAAGTTAGTTTTTGATGTCTTCGTTTCGGTGTCTTTAGTATTGTTATGTCTTCCCTGAAAAACTGACCATAGTTACTGTTCACCACTAGATGGCGACGTGGTAAACAATTTGTCCCTGGTACGACTGAGTTGACACCCCCCCCCCACCCCGCCACAATACGTAGTCATCGGAAAAAAGTAGGCTGACTATATATAAACTAAATTAATTATTCTAATAATTTGACGATCCAACCTCATGGACCGGTTGACAATATATATAACGCAACACGCTTTCTCATTGTTTCTCCGTTGGTTTCTGCATCACCTAACTCCGATAGTTTGTCCACAAACAAGGACGAATCTTCCTAGTCCGATGGTTTGTCCTGTACGTGTACGCAATGTTCATTTTAGCGAGACAAATTGTCACATTAGAACTTATTGGGAAAAATCATTTCACTATTAAAACCAGACAATACAATAATTGTATTGCAACAATTGACGGTTATAACCCCGTCAACTTATAAGCTTAAATCTGGTGGCATGTATATGTTTACGTTTATTCAGTCAGTCCAGGAGAGCTCGAGAGTGAATGGTGATCAGGTGACAGGTGTTTTATGACAATAAAGCCCCATCAACATTAAATAAAGCTTCTATTTTTTTAATCAGGTGACAGGCTCCTGCTATTCTACTATATATTTATTTAATCGAAACGCTGTGATGAATACTATGGGACCGAGAAGCACTGTTGGTAAATACCTGATTCTGATGGACTTTTTACAGTCTGCAAATTCAATATGGATTATACGCAATATTCCATGCATTGATTGTTGCCATGGAAACCATACGGCCAAAAGTTTTTTTTTAAATTACACGCAGTGTTATTTAAAGGTATTTATCATATCTACACAAAACTTTCACATTAGACCATTTTGCATGTATGTTGCGTATCAAATGATTGAATCTGAGGCGAGTGATCATCAGCCTACAATGTTTCGTACTATACGAACAAGTCTGCGGTTAATTTTAAAAAAATGTGCTGTTCTGTTACAAATATAAGCATATATCCTTTGGCGTAACACATTGCTCCCAAGAACTCTAGATTAGCCCTATGTAGTAAATAAAGTCCCACAGTACAAGAATATTGCAGTACAATTATATAGATATCGGCACAAAACAGCTAATAGCGATGTTCCCGAAGACTAGCGATCGAGAGAGTCTCCTACATCCCCACTGTACACGGCACCTATTATTTGTTTCTTTTGCACGCACGCACGCGCTAGAAGTCATCTGAGGGTGCGTAATAAATGTCATGTTACATGAATAAAACACCAAGCCTACATCATTTTAGCTGTAATTACAGAAGTCTATGACCTAAATTGGTCGATGACACACATTAAACTGTCGAAGTCTTAATTCTCGTTCATGATCACAGAATATATCGGATCGCCCTTGAAAATAGCGCCAGTTTGTCTCATCATACAATGTAAGGCTGTGTGGATGTACGAGCTTATAAATGCACAGTACACTCAGATGCACAATCTGAATACATCCCTAGTGAAATGGTAGAATGGACATATATAGGTAACATAGTGTAACCCCCTATACTCGTCCATTGAATAAGTAATGGTGACAGCAACATCTGACATTGCTATGTTACTAACAGTTGTACAACAGTTGCAATACAACTGGGCTACTAGACTGTCGACAGTCGTTCATGTCTTTTTTGCTACGTTTTATCTAAAACTAAAGTCGTCACCTCGCTCCGATCCGGGGCAATACTATAACCTCGTACTGATCAGTTCGTGCCTTCGGCAATCTTCGGCAATCGCAGTTCCTATATCAGTACGCATTAGTATTCAGTGCTACGGAGCGAGGCGACGACTTTGTTTTAAATGAAACGTAGCAAAAAGGCACGAACGATTGTCAAAAGTCTACTGGGCTATATAGAATCGTTGTTACTAGTATGTATTACAAAATCTGATACGAAACTAATAGTAGTAATTTTCTGTCAGCGTTAGAAATTGGATAGCCTCTGGCCTTTTGACTTTCTGATCGAGCCAACGACGTACGTTAGATTAGAAAGTCGGCTACAAGTCTCTGGGTTAGAAATTGGACCAAATCAGGTCGAAACATAACGTTACGATTAGTTTATATTCTTAACACGTCGTAAATTAACTTTTTAGGCATAGTTATTAATATTTTTTCTCGCTATACAATAAAGTATACAATGCTCCTCTCTGTCCAACATCTGTACCCTGCGTGTGTCGACAATGCCACCTTTGATCTCAATATTACTTTACCCGTGTAGCGATAAATCAAACTCATGAATAACGGATGTTCATAAAAATCTACTTACGTTTCTCCCTTCATTATTCTGATTGTAGATTCGTTGCTCGTCTGCTTGTCTCGATACAATAATAACACACGAAAAACAACCAGAAATACGAGTACCCATAGGGAAAGAGATAATACCTTAGCAGGTCTCATCATTACACGATATATGGTCATGAGACAACACGTTACCAGCCTGTGTTCTTTTTTTGTTTACCGTAAAGATTTATAATAAACTGCACACACTGTACGTACATGTCATTGATCGATTTAGTATACAATTATATATTATCATCGGTCATGTGACACGAAGAATAATTTATTCAACCAGTGGAATATATGAACAAAAAAAATCGGACCAATCTATACATAGTAGAGTTAAAGCTATTTTAAAACTAAAACTGCATTTAAAAAAGTTCTGATTTGCATATCAAGTGATTTTTTGAAATCGCAAATAGAATTGTTGATGGTACTATACCGAACACTGTGAACTCCTTTCAGTCTTAAGAACCAAAACAAAACCGCTCCAGGTTTTGGAAATATCAGCTATTCTTTTGAGGTAAGAGTAAGTATTCCACATATCATCTTGTTAGAAACATAATATATCTATTAGTTAGTTTTAGTCTTTTTGATTCTAGTTTGACAATGTATTGTAGATAACCATACATAAGTGTATCTATCATAAAAAACATCAACGACAATAATCATAATTAAGTATGCCTTTAATTACCAAACATAAATTTACAAAACAAATTACTATCTAACAGAAATGTACATCAAAAAGGCATAAACCCTTGAAGGAATTTATTTAATTTCATTATTTAAATAGATTGCAAGACAACAAATTGCTGTTCACATGTCTCTCTTTACTGAAAAAGTAAAAAAAAAAATTACATATAAAAATGCAAATCATAAACCTAGAAATTATCATGATGTCTGAAAAAAATTAAAAAATTGAATTTCAGTACAAGTACACTTGACAAGAATTTATTTTATTTTTACACATTATTGTATATACTGTCAAGGAAATATTGCTATGTGTAGTACTGACAAATGAATATGTCCATGTTTGGCTATAGTCTGTAAAGTACGTAGCCTTGACAGAGTGCCCTCACAAATTGGTCAACCCCTATATGTAATAGAGTAGGCCAGTGAGGGTGATAGGACATGAGTAATAAACAGTCTAGTTTCTCTTTGGATAGTGATTGTCTTCAAACTGGGTTTAAAGTTATACTGAAGATAATGGATATTCATATGATGGCATAAATCATATATATATATATATATACACACACAGTTGTGATCATCAGATGACAAATGGTATATTTACACTGCTCTACATAATACATATGTATTGAGCACTGTTTATGCCAGCATAGACATTTCACATATACTGAGTTTATATATATATAAATAGTATTTTATCATTGGAAATTACTGTCATTTGATCACACGTTTCCAACTTTATACATAGTGTCTGTAACACTGTGGTGCATATTTCAGCAACACAGAGTATGTCAAGATCTTTCTATGGTGTAAATTGTAAAGATTGATGACAGGAATAAAACTCATCAGGTACACATGCAGTTGCCAATATAATACTAATTAATCAGATTAGTTTCTTAGAATATCATCTAACTTGATGGATATAATCTTGACATGTCACATAGATATGTATGACAGCTAGACTTGTACATCTGATATATTCGCATAATTAATGTTTACTAATTATGTGATATATCATTAAATGATGCTTACAATTTCATCTAATGTTGAGGCTATATTGATAATATCATGGCACTCATCTTGAAATGTGATCAATGCTGCTTGCATAATTAATAATTAACATCATTCAATGATCTAATTCGGAGGCTATATTAAAGATATCACGACAATCATTTGTGATTCATGTTGCTTGCATATAACATGACTAATTTGCATATTTAATAATTACCAATGACAAATCATTTAATGATCTAATTCAGAGGCTATATTAAAGATATCACGACATTCATTTGTGATCCATGTTCCTTGCATATAAAATTACTAATTTGCATAATTAATAATTACAGATGACAAATATCATTTAATGATCTAATTCAGAGGCTATACTAAAGATATCACGACATTCATTTGTGATCCATGTTCCTTGCATATAAAATTACTAATTTGCATAATTAATAATTACAGATCACAAACATCATTTAATGATCTAATTCAGGGGCTATATTAAAGTTATCACAGTATTCATTTTCTTGAAACATGATCAATACTTCTTGCATATAATGACTAATTTGCATAATTATTATTTCCAAATTAAGTGATATATCATTAATGATGCTTAGAATATCATCTAACTCAGTGAATGTATTACATATAGACTTTATTGCCCATATAGAAAAGAAACTATTTACAGTTCATACTATAAAGTAGACAAAGGTTTGGCAATTAATGGGAGTCAGAAAGATAGCATAATGCTAGTCGAGTCTGACCCCACAATGATGTCATGGTACTCATTAGCTTTATGTTGGGTCAATGTTTCTTGCATAGATTATGACTAATTTGCATAACGAGACTTGCTTCAAATTTCATGATGTTCTTGTATGTATAATAGATTCAATAGGTGCAGTTTGTGTGACTAATTTGCATATACTACAAAAACAGCTAATTTTAGATGATATACCCATTGATTTATTCACTTTTTGAAGGTCATTAATATTTCATTGACAGCAAACATGGGTACTTAAAAAGACTCACATATCTATCTGGAAGTTGATCACTAATCTGCATACTTAATGATTTTTTGGTAATTCTACTTGAAGGCAATAGCTATAACTTGATTAGTTTTAATTCTAGATAGTTTTGTGTTTGCATTGACCATACCATTTCACATACATACTATACATAATAGGTGTGCATCAATGTTATAAATGAAACTCATTCGCATTCAAAAATTATCTTACCATAGTATGAATCATGGTTTCAGGGTATATCAAGAGATGACACTGTCTACACTCCTTCATACTTCAATGCTCTGACAATTTAAATTGGCAGGTGAAAAGTTTGTTCTTTAAAAAGTAGTGAAATTTTACTAATGACAATTACTTTGGTAATTTACATGAATTTTCTGTTGGATTACAATTATCATATTCCTTAAGATTTGGATTATCTAAATCTCCTCTGTTGGGATGATCTTTTGACTCGGCATCATAGGAGGGTGGTCCACTGGTCCGTACACAGGCACATCTTGATTGAGTCGAACCTGGCTTGAACATTTTCCTAGGTACACCGACCCAATCTCTTTGAATGCCACCACTACAAAAGATTTGACAGAATAAATAAAATGAAAGATTATATATAATATATTGTAGCTTTGAACATAGACTGTAAGATACATTGTATCGTTCTGCCCTCACAGGCCTCCTCTTGACGATGTGTGAGGGCGCACCATCATGGTATACCTTACAGATTTCTTTGAACCCTGACCATATTTTTAGACTATTGTTTCTACATGTGCACCCAATAAGTACATAATGAGAGTATTCACCAAGATTCAAGTACAACTTACAGTGAGTTATAATGCCAGTAATTGCTGATCACAGAACAGACTGATTCACTCTAACCACTACTAGTAATACCTAGTTTAGTGAATTATATTTCAACTTCAATTCAAATATTCATCAGCTTAGTACATCAAATGACATGCATACACTAATTTCTATCGCTAAGGTATTTCTATTTTATTCAAATTAATGTATATAAAAGCCAACTGTCTAATACATCGTCAGCTTCAAAGCATACATAAGTAAACATCATCACCATGCAATAAGTTATATTGCTAATCCTGCATGTGTCAAACACTGTGTCAACATTTTGACAGCTAAAGGGCATTAGTACACATTATTATTGTGCAATAAGTTATCTATTTTTTCATACCCCAGCCACACAATGAAGAGCAAATTTTGTATGATTTGGAAAGGTTCCTAATCTTGTTCTATATTGTTGCTTGGCAACTCAGGAACTTATTTCTGATTTACCTCTATGTATGTATCAGATTACACATTCATCACATTGTGAGGTATCAGTGCCTTACTCTCCTTTACATTCTATATAATAATATTACAATGTTTAGTCCCATTTTTGTTTACTTGTATGAGTCATACAAAGGTCATGTCATTCACTAAAAATTCATATCTACCTTTTATTTGAACACCACACCCGACCTCCACTTTTCTGAGTCCATTCAGAATTACACGGTGGAAATTTTTTCTTTTCGTCCTCGTTTGATTTTTTCTCCTCCAGTCCTTTAGCCATTAAAGTTTGTACTTTAGCAAGTTCCTCAGTTGGATTACCATTCTCATCATAGAATCTACCCTGTAATTTCCCTGTATCAACAAACACATAATATGAAGATAAAGGTATGCTAGATATGACAATATTTGTCTATGGTTGTTGTTGTTGTTGTTGTTGTTCAATTTTTAGACTTAAACATGCAACTGGCGGTGCCTGGGACCCTATTTTGCATATGACTGACTGTATGTTTGGAGGTGGAGAACTTGTGATGACTCACTGGCAAGTAATCACCAAAATATAAACATTCCCTATATCTGGGCTTTTCACATGCAAATGCCACATATAATCCTGAATGACACACAATCTAAGCAGCTGTTTGCAGGGAACTTTGGCTCATTTGGAAAGGTTTTTTCATTCTATGAAACAAACAGACTGATTTTCAACTAATTTGTGTATCAAGTTACCATCCTACGACATTGACAAACAATTTGTACATGATACATGACCTGTGTGTTTCTCGGAGCACAGAAAAAATGCTGAAAACAAGACCCAGAAGCTAGTGCTCTGTACAGCAGTTTTAATTTCCCGCATTTGCATAGATTAGCCATAATCCTCTTTATATAGGGCAGTTGTGTCTAGGTAGGTAGCCTAGGAACATGCTTCAGGAGTACACATACACATTTTGATGGCAGTGTAGTCATATACAAGTATACATACCAAGACCAATGAACATTTTTACAAATATTTATGAAGAAACTACAAATACGAAGGATAGGCCGCACTTCTTTGGCAGAAACATGTCTTTGTGTATACCTGTATGCTTACCTACAATGTACATGTAGTACACATGTGTAATTCATGTATGCTTATCTACATGTAGTACACATGTGTAATTCATGTATGCTTATCTACATGTAGTACACATGGGTAATTAATGTATGCTTACCTACATGTAGTACACACAGTGTTTTATTTAAGGGCGGTAAGTAGGTAAAATCTACCGGGGTTCCCACATCATTTTACCGGGGTTCCCCACCTAAATTATGATACATTGCATGAGAAGCACTACCAGTTTTACCTCTTTCCCCCTTTCTGTTACCGGGGTTCCCAAACCTTAGCAAAAACACTGACACATGTGTAATTAATGTATGCTTACCTACATGTACACATGTGTAATTAATGTATGCTTATCTACATGTAGTACATGTGTAATTAATGTATGCTTATCTACATGTAGTACACATGTGTAATTAATGTATGCTTATCTACATGCACACATGTGTAATTCATGTATGCTTATCTACATGCACACATGTGTAATTCATGTATGCTTACATGTATTCTTACCTGCAGATGTGTAATCTTCATGTTTAGCAACTTACCTACATGTACATACATGTGTGTATAATATACATGTTTACTAACTTGCCTACATGTGTAATCTTCATGTAAACTTACCTACAAATGTGTAATATTTATGTACACTTACATGTACCTACAGGGCTCAAAATTAACAATAGTCCCATGTCCACAGACTACCAATTCTTGTCATGGGGCTACCATAATTTACAGTTGGTAGCCCACTCAGGGCTACCACTGATGATGGATGTAATCTTCATGTTTAGTAACTTGCCTACATGTGTAATCTTCGTGTATGCTTACCTACATATCTGTAATCTTTGTGATAGAAATCTAACCATGATTTCACTTCAAGTACTTGAGATGGTGTGAAGTCACTTATATCATCAATTAATCCCTTCTCTGAGAAGTCACCAGTAACATACCCCCTAGTTCCATCCTTCCCTGTAAAAGATTAAAAAAATAGCAATGACAGCATGCCAATAATCGTATAACCACCCAAATTATAAACCCATGGTGTAACCATGGAAACGGTAATATTTCTTTTGTTTTTGTATTAACTAACTTCATTGAAATTATTAAATTTTCATAATATTATTGGTGAAAAACTAAACTGTTTCGCAGGTTGGCTTATATTGGTTACTGTTATCACATATGATGTTGGGTAATGAAATAGCACCTTGGTAACTACACTTGCAATGAGTTTGGCAATATTAGTGATTTCCTGCAGTGCAGGGGTATATGGGACACCACGTTTATCACCACAAAGACAAATACAAAGAGTGGGATAAACATGTACCTGTAAAGAAGTCATAGCCACCACCTGGTCCATAGTGCCTCTCTCCTGCTGACACATCAAATACATTTCCCAACACTGCTAGGTACAATCCTTTACTGCCTGGTCCACCGGTGTAGTCTTTCAGTTCTTCTACAGTAAACACTTTTGAGGGCTTTCCCACCAGACTTACGTGTGCATTCCCCACCAGTCTTTTCACTTTATGGAAGAATTTCCCTGCCATTGACTTACATTCTTCAAATACTTCAGGGTTCTTGGCAAGGTAAATACCATCAATGATGGCCAATGCACCGATAAACAGCGAAAAGTATAATACACGTTTGCTAGGCATTGCTAAATTATTCAGTTCATCAAGTTCAGGTTGTTGATGGTAAATATTTTAAAAAGTTAAAATACTACTGAATGGTTGATATAAATAAATGTAATTGTTTTCGGTTCGATAATATTTGATCTTGAACCTCAACGGTGGAAGAATCCTAGGACAAAAGTTTGTTGACACGATCGATTTCACGCATTTCACTCAGGAGGCTGACATATTGGATTGAAAACGAGGTTTAATGCCGTAAAACGTTGGCATTCTATGTTCTATCTGATCGTGAATCTTCCATGTGACCCGAATTAAAACCAAACAAATTGCTTCTAAAGTATATATAGGTAGTATTGATGACGCAAGACGAAATATTTTTCATTACGATGACAAGTGGTCCAAAAAACGTAGAATATTTTATGCCAAACTGACCTTGCGCAGTAAGAGGGTGATATAAAAAAACGAAAATGGCGGAACAAGAGTGGCGAACAACACCGTTTCGACAAAAAGTCATGGCCCAGATGTAAGTTAACCTCTCAAAATAATTAGTATTGCTTTTCGCAGACATAGTTGAAATTCAACATTTGAAATCAAATAAGATTTCATGTCCAAACGGAGCTTATTACGAAATACTATCTCTGACATGACGAACTTCCGTAATATATTGATGTGAATCATGTGTTGTTTTGACACTGCACTGTCCGGTGTCTCACTTTCGCGTGCTTGCACTTGGACACATGTACTTGTAAGTAACATGTTGTCTCGACTACGTCAAGTACACATATATCCTTGACCATTTATAAGTACAAGGTACCTTCATTCTTATCTATGGTCGACATTATCACTGATTTTATTTACAATTCACAGTTTTAAAAACGAAGACAGTCACATTTGAATCAAGTGTTGAAGTGATTGTTTTGAACTGTCATTTGACATTTCGTTATCTTTGCTACAACTTAGCACAAGTGTAAAGCCATCATCATAATCACGTTCAAAAGGGACTTCCAATGTGCATGTGAGAACGACATCCTCATAATTCTTCATATTCAATGTTTTCCAGAGATACACATTTGTACCAAGCACAAAATATAATATATGGAAGTAATTACAAATGTAGGGCAGTACAGTCATTCTCTATGAAAACTTACAAAAGCTTGCATTGATATTTTTCGTGGACTCCATCTCCCCCTAGAATGTGTGTGTGTATGTATTTATGTAAGAGGATGTCTTTGGGCCTGAATGTTTAGTAACGATGAAGAGCATCAGATTGGCAAAATGGCATTAGCTATAATTTTTTTATTACAACAGATAGATAAACAAGCAAGTCATATTTACACTGACCAGTATGCAGACATTAACAAATACCACAACAATAAAATATGAACAATAATGTTTCTATGCAAAGTATATCGCAATGAATTTTTCCTCAAAATGGTCCCATGATGATGTTTTTTCTATGTACACATAATTGTTCTGTACATAAGAGGCTACATGTATGTGCACATGTACGAGTACATTTTGTATACATATCACAGGTTCAGAGGTAATGTTTTCATCTGAAAAATGGTGCAGTTAGTTACGACATTTAGAATTGAACTTGCCAAAAAAAAAACCCCAACAACATATTTTATATTGTTATGTGTATGTACAAGTGTTATAATGTAAAAGACTTTACTATAATGTTGAGTAGCAGTGTGCCCTCTATTGATAGCCAAATTTTGTTGTTGTGGGTCAAACTGAGAAAAACTGGCATTTCTTGTGAGTCACCACATAGAAAGAGATAGGGGAACATCAAATTTTGGTGCGTCACTAGATATTGTGTGCATCAATGGCGCGTCAAATTGGCTTAGAGGGCACACTGTTGAGTAGACTATTAAAGATAAAAAGAGGAATGTGTATGGTCACTTTAAGTCTTGTAGTAGTTACAAACTCAAAGCATAAATAACTTGCCTAGTATATTTTGGCTGAATCAGTCAGCCTTCTTCTGCTGTTAATTGTATATGATTCAATGATGACTGCAGGAGGGCAGTGTATATGACCAGTATTTCCATCACTTCAGTGATGGGCGTTGCTGTTGAATCTCAATGGCTTCTTTCACTTAGTTTTTGATGCAGTGATCCTCACATGTGATATGACAAGCATTCATCATTGAATCATATACATGTACAGTAAAGGCTGAAGAAGGCTGAGTGATTTACATGTACACTCTGAGTTCAAAACTACATGTACTACAAGATATGATTCCAGTGCAAGGAAACAACAAGTCAAAAGAGGATGCTAAAGGTGTAGGGAAGTTAGAGTAAAGGTGACTTTTTGTTGAGATGTTTCAGTTGAGCCAACCAGGAACCTGTACATATGTAAATGTAAATGATGATGGCTAGCCAACATCCAGTCTCTTTCCAACAACCCAGACAAGTTTCATATTATCAGTGGGGTGTCATCAAACCTATCTAGTCATCAGTTACAGTAGTTTGTGCCCAGATGAACAGTAGATGAATAGTGGACTACAGGTTGACGTTAAATAAGTGAATAAAAGCTCTAATCTGTTTTTAAAATTTTTGCAAAAAAAACGGCTATGATATACTACATTATATGTAGATTTTATACGTACATTTATTCACTTAAATAAATAAATAAATAAACACAACAGATACTTTGCTACATTGTATAGTCACAAGTACCATTATTAATATTATGGATCCACTGTCTCATGAAGCTCGATTTGATTCTTGTTTTTAAATTTGAAATTTTAGAAATTTGTTCCAAATCCAAAAATCATTACTTTGGTTCAGGCACTTTCTTTTCTCAGACCAAGAAGTGAGAAGGCATATTTGTGACGTGAATACTAAAGTTAATGTCATTATGATTAATAATTAAGTTAGCACTTACAAAAACATGATGTGCCTTGCTGTCATACATGTTACATTGTACCTAACAGAAATATTTCTATTTTTGTCTGTCCTAACAGAGAAGAAGCAGTAAGGGCTGCAGGCAATCCTACCTCAAAGTCAAGCATGGAAATGGAAAACCATGTTTTTCAGAAGGCAAAGACCAGGGTAAGTGTCCTCAGATACATAATGTAGATGCTTTTGATGTTGTTTGTATGCAGATAGAGATGTAGTCTAGTTCCTATATAGTATCATTTTCACAATTTCTCGGTACTAGTTAGAAACCACATTGGCATCCAGACTAGTAATACAAATGTACAAATGTAGTTCCCTGCATAGTGATGTGTTGTGTTGTTTTATAGTCTGATTTGGTTAAAGAGCGGTTGTAAATTACTCTGTTTAGATAGTGATTGTTTCATTGTCAGTTGATCTGTGGTACCACACTAGTCATCAGCACAAGGAGAGCTAGAGGTCATAGGTCCGGCTACTGTACATGTACATTTGTATGTGTATGTGAGATTTTTATTTGCCCCCAATTGGGCATAACCAGGAAGGGGCTATAGGAATGACCCATGTCCATCTGTCTATCTGTTCCCACCCATTTCTCAGACACTGACAACTCAATTTCAACCAAACCTGGCACAAATATCAATCACATTAGAGTGCATATGCATGTCACTTAATTTTGCAACGTTGACAAATGGCTGCAAAATGGGAGCCATACATGTATGTGTGGTAAAATGACTTTGTGTCCTGTCTCCAAAAGTTTAATACAGACTTTATTCAATTGTCTACCCCACATTATCAGTGGTGGGCTCTAATTACACCTTGACCTTCAAAATATGAAATATGAAAGTATCTTTATTGTCCATGTTATTGAAAATAAATGGAAATTCATCTTTTGGTTACTCTGGACATGTAAAATTACAAATATATACACAGGTTTTAACGCACAAGCAGTTCACAAAGTGTTTTAGCATTCTCCTTTCGATCTTTTTTGGTTGATAATCCTCATCAAAATGACAAATTCTATACATGTAGTTACAGCTGACCACTAGGTGGCAGTATGATCAACTTATTGTAAATGTTAGGTAATTCGATGCCCCCATCTCTGTTTATCTTGGGATTGTAGTCTGATGTTGATAGCCCAGTGATCTTTCTTGGGAAATCATGTGGGGATGTATCAGTAATGGAACTCTTAGCCCCTTGATCTCTCTTGAGAAATCATATGGGGATGTATCAGTAATGGAAACAGAGTTCCAGTCGATGTTTTTTATGCCGATGCTTACAAACAATATTATTATATTATATTTTATAACCTGTGTAAGTCATTTGATCTACCAAGCTGGTGAATATTTTTGGTCAGTACCTATCAGAATTAAAATAGCTATGACACCTACATTAAAAACTTATTTAGTCACTCACCGAAAGAATGCAATCAACGTATCATGACTGAAAACAACTGGCACATTTATTATATACTTGGCCACTAGAGGGCGTCATTTCAGGCTTACAAAATTGACCAATTTTACTGTTGAGTGAGCTTATTTCCAAGTAACTGAATTTATTTACTGAAATCAAAATGAGATTTTTTTTGTTTCTTGTCCAATTTCATTCAGTTCAAACACAGATTCTTGAACATTCCTAGTAAATCAATATCTTCCTTGGGATTTGTTTTTAGTAGATATATTTGTTAGTGAAAATGGCAAATAATGATTGATTTCCTTATACACTGTATACTACTAGTATATTCCTCTGTTTAAAGGGAATACGTTAAGCTCATATATATGTGCATATGTGGTCTCCATGTAAAACATATTTTAAATTGGATTTTTTTAAATATAATACATTTCTTAAACGAAAAGAATTCCCATTACATGTAATAGTCATATGATAAGGTTATCATGAGATTTATATGAAGTAAATTTAGATTTAAATTCACATCAATCTTGGATTCTTAAATGCAGACAGTATAGGTTGGTTTATTGCTACATATTTATTCCTCACAATATTGATTATCCGTGAAAGGAGAGACTTTCTAAGAAGCCGTAATTATACAAGGAAGGATAGAATATATCCACCCAATTAGTATAATCATTATCTAGATGCAGTCAGACTCTGTAGGATTATCTACAAATTTAGAAATGGAATGTCTAAGATCAGTCGATTCTTAAAACTTGGCATTTCGTAAACATTCTCAAGCCTTTGACATTTCAGAAAAAAAGCTTATCATTATTAGACGTTTGAAGTTTCAATTGGCCCCCAGGAAATCAAATGCTTTGAATTGATAAGGGGTCAGTCTAGGTACTGACGTCAGTGAAATGAGAATTGATTATACAGATAGAGTTTGAGATGTTGTAGGGAATGATTACTGTACTTTTCTAGTCCCTACATGTACACTTATTAAATAGTCAGTTTCAGACCGTCTGGATCAATTTTACTGATGATGAGAAATTTACCTTTCAGCTTCCATTATCATATGCCTTGTGGAGATGTACATGTACATTGTGCATATATCAGGGTTCAATTTAATTTCTGTGCCTGGCAATCAGATTTAACCCACTGAACTATTTCAGCGACAAATTTCTATTGATTTGCATGGGTCTGTCACACTTCCAGTGTACGTGTATGAATTTAGAAGTCTAGATATGATGTTTGAAAGTCAAATTTCGAGCCATATATATATTTGCGTGTATGTGTAGACACTGCATATATTAGTGTTTTTTTGCTAAGGTTTTGATGCCTAGTTTCATACAGTGGAGGAAAATCTGGTGAAATTGAATAAATTTCCACACATTATTGCATCATTGTATCCCACAAGGAACATCGATGAAACATGTGTATCTGGGGATCTCAGGTAGCTTTTACGATAGACCCTGCTACATGTATACATTGTATGTCTATGCTTTTACTGACATTTCATATGTAACACCCTTGAGAAAAACACAAAGACAATTCCGTGCAGTTTTCTTGTCTTGTGCATGTACATGTAAATTTCTTTCAGATATCCCATTAATGACAAAGTAATCAATAATCTGTACAAGTATCGTACATCCCAGACAGAGCTATACAATGTAGGAATGCCCGTTTCTGTCTGGCCATACATTTGTCTGTCTGTGCCTGTCATGTACATGTATCTGCCATTTTTCAATTAATACCAGTTACATATACACGTGTGTACAAATGTAGGTGTGTGTGTGTGTGTGTGTGTGTGTGTGTGTCTGTCTGTCTGTCTGTCTGTCTGTCTGTCTGTCTGTCTGTCTGTCACTCTCGCTCTCTCTCCCTCTCTCTATGTCAGTCTGTCTGTCTGTTAGTCAGGCTGTCTCTGTTTCTGTGTACCTGTCTGTGTTTGTCTGTCTGTCTTGGGATGTTTCTATGGATGTCTAGATGTAGAATTGTTCAAGACATGATGACGCCATTGCTGGTATGTAAATTAGGTACATGTATAAACATGTACCGTGATGATGGTGCATCATGCATCATGATAACATAATATAATCCTTGACATGCAAATTTCAAACAAAAATGTGAACTTTGGTCAAAAATTTTAAAATTTAAACTCAGAAAGTACATGTACATGTACATCCAAATTTGTTTGATATTCGTCTGAAATGCTCTTATATAATTATATAGTTCTCTAAATGTCCACTAATTGAAGCAAAATGATCTGATCTATACAAGTATTGGTAACAGGTAAAAACATACAGATTTGGTAAAAAAAAAATGTTATATTTGGTCAAAATGGTAAACTCAGAAACTACTCACCAAATTGGTTTGATACTAGTTAATAGGGATGTTACTCGGAGTGTCTAGATGATAAATTATTCAAGGCAAGATGGTCTGATCAATTTTTGATGTTACATTGTAAGATGTGATTTTTGTTGAAAGCCTGCAAACTTGAGTAAATAATAAATGACTTTAAACCTACATACATGTTGTACATGTATGTCACAAGGATAAGACTGTCTCAGGAGAAAACGTTGTCTTCAAAAACTTCATAAAAAGACTGTAATCTGGTACATAAGATCAGTCGTTATCAGTGACAGCCAATCATACATGCCACTGACGCATAATAATTCTTACAACACAACGACATTTTGTATTTCCCTATAGTCACTATCTAGTATCCCTTACTATATTAAGATATCCAAGAGAATCCTGGTATCATTTTGACCCATAACCAAAAATGATGTCTTTTATCAGAGAACGCACTTGCAGTGTTTGAAACTTTCTGTTAATTTTTCTCACTGGGAATATGTCACACACATGTACATGTATAGCCCCAATATCAGTGCATATACTTTGAAATTAATTTGCACACACTTAGATGTTATTCTCAAATATTTTTCTTCTTTCAGCCAAGGAAAATACAAGTGACTTAAGGGGCCTTTGTCACTATAAGTTGCAAGATGGGTAGTGACAACCCTTAGGTCACGAGTATTTTCCAGCTGAATGAAGGAAAGTATTGGAGAATAACATCATTATACCAGTGCCAATAATTTCAAAAAAAAATCTGAGAAAGTAGTGGCAATTTTGAACATTTTGACTCATATTTTGAACACAGCAGAACCAGTGATATAGACACACATTGTCATCACATAGATGTATGTTATGACGTAGAATAAGCAGAGTATACATTCCATATTTTTTGTTCAACTTGTTCAACAATGAGATTTCAACTACCCCGCAGCGGAAGTCACACAGTACATTTCTTCCAAACATTAAAAATTGGCTTACAAGGCCTGTTTGTTGTACATGTAATTAATATACATCAGTCGCTTGAGAAGTGATAATCTGTAGCGAAGGTACTCATATCATTCAGCCTGCAATGTTGGATGTGAAGTACTTCCCATGATGCAATGTTCCAGAGGCTACTTCCTGCACGTGCAAGTTGAAATTTTGTTTCCCCAAACTCTCGTTTGGGGTGGTCTCTTAGGCAGAGCCCCCAGCAGCGAGAGGCCGGGTAACCAACACTAAGGCAAAAAAAAAAAGAATTGTTTCTGGTCTAGACAGTTTGTCTAAAATGGTGTGACGACGCAGATTTTTAGAAAATTTATTTATTTATTTTTTTTATTCTCAACAAACCTGTCAATCTACTATTTATGGCAGTTACTGTTCGTTTTATTTAGTACTCTAGAGCAAATGTGTATGTGGGGGCAGATGTCATTTGTCTGTGCATGATTGGCTCTGCAGTTGTCTTCACTGAAGTATGGAGGGTTATTTTTTGTTTCCCCATGGATATGCAGACTGCATGGGCTGAACAAACACATAAAAAAAGACTGACGCAAGGATATTTATGGGATGTGCGCGCTGAAAAGAAACATTTCTTCTTTTTTTGCCTAACACTGAGCTAGTCAAGTTTGGTCTGTGCAATAGTAATATGTCTGTCAATGTCATTGAATGACGATTATTGTTTGATGAACACAGACAAATATTGAAACACTTTATAAAGTTTGAGAAAGACTGATATATTTCGAGAATATTTACACTTAAAAGCAATTTTCAGATACAAGATAGAATGCTGACATAGATGACACATTGGGCAAGCCAAGACAAAACAACAATCATTACTAAATTGACAAAAATCTGAAGCAAACTGTGGAAGGAAAATTGATGAAAATTGTGACTTGACAACTACTCTGAATGATTTTATGAGGAATGTAGCCATCTGTTGAGGAGTATGGAAATATTTTGTTTATATTTCAAGAGAGGATTTCAGAAGCATGGCATCACAACGTTTGCATGTTGTGTATAATAACTTACATTTTAGGCAAAATATCCCAGTCTGAATTTCAACTTTTAGGCTAATGGAAGTGTGTGAAGGTACAAATGTATGTAGACTTTAATTTTGATGAGCATGTCGATGGTGACTGTACATAATATACACAGGATTTGATGCAAACAGAAACACTGCACCGGTTGTCATGGTAATAATGATCTGTACAGAATGGATGAATACATTTGAATATGAATAAAAAAATACATTCATGTACAAATGCAGTTGAGGTCATATATTTTTGTACGTCTTCTATGAGGACTTGTTATAGCAGGACTAATTTCAGTTTTGTCTGGCAGTGCCATTGTACCAGGTTTTGCTAATATTCAAATTAACCAGAAATGGAATACATGTAATTTGAGTTATATTTGGCAATATCATTGTAGATTTGTACCAGGTGTTATTTTTTAATCAATATTCATATACAAACAGAAAAGGAATAATTACCTCTTATACCAGAGGGTATTTTAAACCAATAATAGTTAAATGTAAACTGGAATGGAATAATTTCCATTGTACCAGAGGGTATTTTAATGAAATATTCAAATGTAAACTGGAATGGAATAATTTCCATTGTACCAGAGGGTATTTTAATGAAATATTCAAATGTAAACTGGAATGGAATAATTTCCATTGTACCAGAGGGTATTTTAATGAAATATTCAAATGTAAACAGAAATGGAATAATTTCTATTGTACCAGAGGGTATTTTAATGAAATATTCAAATGTAAACAGAAATGGAATAATTTCCATTGTACCAGAGGGTATTTTAATGAAATATTCAAATGTAAACAGAAATGGAATAATTTCCATTGTACCAGAGGGTATTTTAATGAAATATTCAAATGTAAACTGGAATGGAATAATTTCCATTGTACCAGAGGGTATTTTAATGAAATATTCAAATGTAAACTGGAATGGAATAATTTCCATTGTACCAGAGGGTATTTTAATGAAATATTCAAATGTAAACAGAAATGGAATAATTTCTATTGTACCAGAGGGTATTTTAATGAAATATTCAAATGTAAACAGAAATGGAATAATTTCCATTGTACCAGAGGGTATTTTAATGAAATATTCAAATGTAAACAGAAATGGAATAATTTCCATTGTACCAGAGGGTATTTTAATGAAATATTCAAATGTAAACTGAAATGGAATAATTTCCATTGTACCAGAGGGTATTTTAATGAAATATTCAAATGTAAACTGAAATGGAATAATTTCCATTGTACCAGAGGGTATTTTAATGAAATATTCAAATGTAAACTGAAATGGAATAATTTCCATTGTACCAGAGGGTATTTTAATGAAATATTCAAATGTAAACTGGAATGGAATAATTTCCATTGTACCAGAGGGTATTTTAATGAAATATTCAAATGTAAACTGAAATGGAATAATTTCCATTGTACCAGAGGGTATTTTAATGAAATATTCAAATGTAAACTGAAATGGAATAATTTCCATTGTACCAGAGGGTATTTTAATGAAATATTCAAATGTAAACTGAAATGGAATAATTTCCATTGTACCAGAGGGTATTTTAATGAAATATTCAAATGTAAACTGGAATGGAATAATTTCCATTGTACCAGAGGGTATTTTAATGAAATATTCAAATGTAAACTGAAATGGAATAATTTCCATTGTACCAGAGGGTATTTTAATGAAATATTCAAATGTAAACAGAAATGGAATAATTTCCATTGTACCAGAGGGTATTTTAATGAAATATTCAAATGTAAACTGGAATGGAATAATTTCCATTGTACCAGAGGGTATTTTAATGAAATATTCAAATGTAAACTGAAATGGAATAATTTCCATTGTACCAGAGGGTATTTTAATGAAATATTCAAATGTAAACTGAAATGGAATAATTTCCATTGTACCAGAGGGTATTTTAATGAAATATTCAAATGTAAACTGAAATGGAATAATTTCCATTGTACCAGAGGGTATTTTAATGAAATATTCAAATGTAAACTGAAATGGAATAATTTCCATTGTACCAGAGGGTATTTTAATGAAATATTCAAATGTAAACTGGAATGGAATAATTTCTATTGTACCAGAGGGTATTTTAATGAAATATTCAAATGTAAACTGAAATGGAATAATTTCCATTGTACCAGAGGGTATTTTAAATTAATAATATTCAAATGTAAACTGAAATGGAATAATTTCCATTGTACCAGGTGGTGTTTTTAAACAATATTCAAATATAAACAGAAATGGAATAGTTTCTATTGTACTAGGTGGTATTTTTAAACCAATATTCAAATGTAAACAGAAATGGAATCTCACTAAGATGAAATATTCTCAGGTCAGAAATTTTAATAATGTACTGTTGACTGCATTTTAGGTTTTAGCATGTGAAAGGGAGCATTTGTGCATGTCTGTTTCCATTCCAATGTACTACTAGTTACAACGTAGTTGTCTGTACATTATTGAAATGAGAATATGCAATGAGAGAGATGAGTAGAAAGCTGACATTTACACCAAGTAAGTCACTGTGGATGTCTTTGTGCTCAGAATATTAAAGAACTGCCTCACAGTTGGATCTGCATTGGATTGTTACATTTGATGGGCTTATGTGCACCTTACTTGACATTTAGCAAGATTGAAATTCTGAGTCGGTATGGTGTTAATAACAATGTCATCCAACCTACCTGTCTCATAAATGTGAAAAGGCAATGAAATGTGAGATGCTGAAATAAGTATTTTTTTTTACGTTTTAAAATAAAATCCAACAAGGCTTTTCTTTATAGCACGTACGGCTGCAGTACATGTACATGTTTTGTATCTACATTGTAATTATATGCATGTTATTCAGTTCTATACAATTTGACAAAAAAAATATGGTAAAAATATGGTGACTGTTTTGCATTGGCAATATGAATAACAAGATTCATTGTAATGTTTCTTTGAAAACAGAATTTTATTGACAGCGTTTGTGAGGGTATTTATTATATTACTTTGCATGGCAGGATGCATTGAATGTGAATAACTACATGTAGTTTAAAGTATGGTGTACATTTTGTACTAGGAGCATCTCGACATTAAATTGACTTTGTAGGCTAGCATTTCATACAGCAATTCGTGAGCAAATAATCAAGGGATGGTACAAACATGTAACTATAATACATCTCTGTGTGCAATGTAGGTACATGTATAGTTTCTTTTGTGTGTGGAACATATGATGGATCGACAGAAATACAGTGCAATATGTGTTGCTATGGTGATACCCTTATCACCTTACTCAATCTGTCTTGGCCATGTTAATAGTCAAGTTACATGTAGAGTCTCACCATTAAAATTATGGGTCTCAGAGTTCATCGGCACAAGCACAACATACATTACATGTACAGAGGGTTGCATCAGTCCTTATAGATGTAATAATTGAAGGGGTTTATTGTGATTTTTAGGGTATTTTCTTCAGTTTTGTGGGTTTTTTCGTTCCGATGTTTAACTGGAAGCAAACGCTACAATACCTGTAATGTTAACGCAAATAGATAGAAGCAATTCAGATCTGAATTGCAAAGTTGGGCAAATTTTTCTGCTAAATTACGCCTTACCTGCCAAAAAATTGGACATTTCCTAACTTTTACATCAATTCCGAAGCCTTCAAGACCCAAGAAATGTTCAGAGGTACCCCAATTTTGTCAAAATCGGCAAATGTAGCAACGCATGCAACATTTTGAAACAGGCAGTATGGTGATGACATCTTGTTCACATTTTCAGTGTGATCTCATCTATTTGTGTTAACCTTACACAAATTGTAGCGTTTGCTTCCAGTTAAACAACGGAACCAAAAAAAAAGCACAAAACAATAGAAATACCCTCAAAATCACAACAAACGCTACAATTATTGCAGCTACAGTCCTTAGTGAGATGCTACGTGTAGTTATCTATTCAGAATCACAATGTAAATGAAAGAAAATGAAAAATATATATTCAAAACAAAAATCTATGTACTTTATAGAAAAAGGAGTTCACAAGTGTGTGACATATATAGCAACTTTTTGACATTCTTCATCCATCTTTGAATAGTAGACTCTCCCACACTCAAATCATGTGGGTGGTTTTTTTCCTCAGTACTTAACCTGGTCGACAGCCGTAAGTTTTTATGCATAAGGAAACACTGGATTGCTTTCGTTTAGATTAAAATTCAATTAAGAAATCAGGTTGATACCTTGTATTCTGTTCGGTGGCATTTTATATATAGAGTTTTATCAAATATGTGCCAGCTGATAATAGTAGAATTTACATCTTGAGTTTCAATGATTAATGCAATGATTATGAGTCTCATGACGTTAGTTGGCTTTGTGTAAAAGTTGAAGGGTGAGCCGCAACACCTTATTGAAAATATACATGTAATGGCAATATCCATGTACGTGTATTTGACAAGTCAATAATTGCAGTGCCAAATTAATGGGTTAGTTCAAAGCTTTACTGGCCGACGAGCGTTCAAATTTCTACTATAGTGAATGTTATTTATTTTTACTAGTTACTGAAACAGGAAATTAAAAAACCCAGAGTAGTTGCTGAGAAAACGCTACAATTTATCAACTTGGAAATATGTATTTAGCTTTTGGGTATTTACTATCTAGGCTCAGTAGAGTGATTGATGATCTCCTGTGGAGGCAAGATTCAATTGTTTATAACCTTATTTGCCTGTATTTGTACATATACATATACATATAGTGTGGTCCTGTGATGTATACTACATACTTGTACACTACATTTTGTACCATTTGCACTTCAACAAGTTGTGTGTAAGGTCTCTATAAATTACAGTTTTTGAGTTACAAGGTACATTTTTTGTAAATACTGATTTTGATGATAAATTAGTCTGGTTGCCATTCAGTTACATTTGATAATATTGTGAACAAAGTGACGTGCATACAAATGTATGTCCCCACTAGTATGTCACCTTTATTCCAAGTTTGAATGTAATCAGTATTGCTGGAATGCACAGACTGACAGATGGCTGGATGGAACCTACAGAAATAATTAACGAGTATAAAGTTGGTCTAAGATTCAGAATCAAATTCATGTTGAAGGACAATATGAGGCCAGTCTCATATTGAACCTCAGGTTCAGTCTCATTTTCGAAAAAATGACGATAATACCAGGAAATGTCCCACTTCTCCCCAATCATAAAATATTACTTCTACAGACTATTGTAAGATCAAAGATTTATGTATTCTTCTGTTTTCTGTCAGAATATTACATGTATAACTCTACATGAATCTAAACTTTATTTTCTTGATATTACAGGAGGAATATTTAGCACTGGTGGCCAGACTTATCCTGCATGTGAGAGATATAAGTAAGTAAATCTATACGCTAATATATTTGTGTTAGTACTCACTTAATGGTCTATTTTGAAAGACGGTACCCCTCATTACGGAAAGTGATAATTAACATTTTTGTTATTGAAACAAATCAAATAGCAGAACATGAAGCTGGGTGTATTAAAAATGCTCCGGGTGGCTAACCTGTTAAAACATTATCACTGTGGAGAAATGATACAACTATAAACCCGAACTTTTATTCCCCACTGGGCGTAAGCTTGAATCATGTGAATGTGCTGTAGGAGATAAGTCCAGTCTGTGTGTTCAATTTCATCCACACACAAGTGAAGTATTTGAGGCTGTGTCTTCTATGAAGACTTGTTTTGTCAAACTTGCCACAACTATTGAGTCCTTTCTTGGGCGCCTGTTAATTTAATTTTGTTGTTGGGTTGTCAAGTTTGGTTGAATGGCTGTCATTTTTGTTGTAAATGTAAAAAGTAACATATTTTAGAACTATGAATATGATACGTGGAGACAAGATTCAAGTGTCTACACCCATATTCTCTATTGAGAAAATGCAGTTTGACCCACATGAAGTACTTAAACATCAAATCATACAGAGAATGTATATAAGTGTTTGCCTGTTTGTCTCAAAAAGTGTAGAATGGTTACAAACATGGGACATACATGTATGTTTGTTACTCTCTTTAACAATCTCATCAAATTGAGCAGGATAGCAGCCATTTGTAGCACAACTGAACTGAGGTTCAGAGTGCTATAGGCAGTGTGTGTGTGTGTGTGTGTGTCTGTGTCTGTCTGTGTCTGTCTGTGTGTGTGTCTGCGTGTGTATCTGCGTGTGTCTGTGTGTGTGTGTGTGTCTGTGTGTGTCTGTGTCTGTGTCTGTGTCTGTGTCTGTGTCTGTCTGTGTGTGTGTGTGTGTACAAGATCATATTGATCACTGCCTTAGGAAGTTCAAATGGACCTACAGCAATTTCATGTGTGTAATGAGTTCCTATGCTGCTCTAATTGTGTTCTACAGTGTGTTCCTGGTCAAAATCCAGTGGAAATATTTATGAACTGTACCTTAATTTACAAATGCAAACACTACCGTCCATTATTTTCTGCCATGTTTGAGTAAACATTTTAATGGAATTGTCATGTGTGTGAAAGATAACAGAATTGATTAAAAATATGTGCCTTGGAACGAATTTGCACTATACATTGGATAATCACATGTGCTTCAGTGCCATTGGCACGTTTACTCCAAACCACAACTCCACATACATGTACACTCCAAACCACAACTTCATGGCCAGTAAATCAGGTGCAAATTCTGATTACGTTTTAAATTTCTCCTACTGTGAGATGACATCAGTAGCATCGTAGATGTGATTAGGACCAATTCAGAAAATTGAACTGTATGATGTAAACAATGTAATCATTGCTGAATGAAATCGTATAAATATAATTTTTAAATAAATGGCTGCTATTGAAATGCCAGGCACGGTAGGGGTAGGGGAAAAGAAAGGCGAGAGCCAAAATCCACAACACTATTGTATTGGATTAATAATGTACATTTGCTTTAAATGAGAAAATTGATATATGTATTTTATCCTGGAGAATATTCATTTTCAAATGTTTACAAATGTGATGAGGTAATACCTAATAATACCAAGTCAATATTTGTACAAATTATTTAAATAAAATACAAAGTTACCTACCACAATATTTTGGCAGTTTGTCGTTCATCCTTTGGTTGACAGAGTGAACATAGTGAGGCCTAATAAAAAATATGGTGTGGTTCCAATTGCGGTTAATTTTAGAATAGGTGTGGGAGGTAGATTTTTTATTTTATTTTATTATGTATTTTTTTCATGTGTGAGTGTCTAGTTACGTTTTCTCTTGTTTTTCAAATGGTTTCTGTGTTATTTAATTCTTCCTATCAGACGTACAGCCATTACAGATTGGAAGAACAGTTTTAAATATTGTCTTTTTAAGTTGATGTCAATTTCAGTATCCACTATTTCTCAGTAGACTTCACAATTTTTGTGATTTTTATTATTTTTTTACTCGAATACATAAAAACATGTTTAGGGTCAGCAATAAAAAACTAGGTGGGGTTGGGTAACCGGAACCAAACAATTATTTTTTTTTTTAGGCCTGAGGACTTTGTGTTTCTAAAAATTTTCCCCAGACTGTACATTTGCATTTGTCAGTAAAATATCAACAGAAGCGAAATAAAAATTTCATTCGGCCTCCTTTACTAGCTCAAATTTTGCAAATTATTCAAAGTAGATTTGGGTAAGACTGGATTTTATTTCATCATATTTTTGTTGTATCTTTAATTTTAAAATGTGGTCGTTTGATGTTTGAACTTAATACATGTTACATTGTGTGACCTCATAGCTGTCGACCATGAATCTTTAGATCACAGACAAGGAGGAGAAATTGAGAGAGTGCATTATAAAAGCAAGTATTATGAGACTATAGGGATCACTTTACATGTCAATGTGACAGTGTTGACCTGAAATAAATGTATATTTAATAGTCTTAGTGATATCGAACTCATACATTTTATCAAAGAATTTGTAATGAATGTCCTCGAATCTTCAACAGGAAGAACGTTTCCCTCATTATCAATTCTGATTTAAAACACTGTGGAGTTGTCTGCAGATGAGTTTGTATAAAAAGAAGGATAATAAATTGAGAGATTATTCACAGCATATACTCAGCCGGCCATCCATTGTAAATTTTGCATCACCATTTTATGGATTTATGTATTTTGAATGAGACCAGTTTCAAATTATGTAAATCCGATGCAAAGGCCATTAGCCTGAGGCTGCCGACTGGTGTTTGTCTATAATTGTACAATTTACGTCATCAGCTGCCACTCACTGTTTCAACAAAACACTTGTCTTCTTGTCTATTTTGATCCTCTCTCTCTCATTGGTCAGTCTATCTACCCTTCTTATTGGTTGATTAGTAATATAATGCCTCATGTACATGTAAGGGTAGATAAACTTTGTACAGATAACCCAAGCCAGCCTCAAAAACACCTCGCACACAATAATAATGATTTCAAAAATAAAATTGACAGTCTGCAAGTCTTTGTAGAGGTGTGTATACAGAGTAGTTAATTGGACCTGCATGATAGGGAATAATACTGAGAGTGGAGATAGAATGAAAGAATTAATTGATACACTGACGTACATGATATTTGACTCCCAAACATTACATAGGAGGAACTGTTGTGATGGAACAAATGAAAAACTGTGTGATTAGGGGAAAAATATGAGAATTGAAAAATTACATGCTGTGACCCCTGATTGACATGATAGGACGTGCCTACAACCAATAGGGAGTCACCATACACTATAGATGTACATGAGTCATCCCACAGAGATAATAAATGTAGATATGCAGAGCTTGGCGTGTTTTTGTGCCGTCCCTTTCTCTATATATATGTACATTTATTGCAGTCATTGAGGACAATTACCTTGCAATGCATACAACGTGAAATATATATATTATATAGATATATATATATACACATATATATATATCGACACACAATAGTTGCTGGGCAGACAGAGTGTCATCCTTTGACGTGGTTGGCAGTTGGCAGTGTACACATGTACAAAATGTGCATGTATTTATATGTTGTGTTATCTCCTGGACTCACAGCAGATGCCTCACTCCACGGATATATACCTTTAGTTCCACACATATGTCGGCTGTGTTGATATACTATTCCTAATCATCATAGTGGTCCCACATGTCAGAATAGAGCCTGCCATGTTCTACCCTTATTATTGTAAGTTATCACTGAGTAAGTAATTTGTGATCTATATGTCCGTCCACGTATTACTTGACCTTAAAGTACATGCATGTGCAGCTGACAGGTGCAGCTGACAAATATCATGCCTAGTATCTTTTGTTCATACATGTATCATGCTGTCACTTTTCTAGCCATAATAACGCCAGTTCTGAAAATAAGAGTCGCTGTGTTTGAACTTTGATGTACAAACATGTACATTGTACGTGTATAGGAGGCATCAAGTAAATCGAAATGTAGGACTTATTGACATGGCTACGTGTATGTGTAGCTAAGCTATTCACTTTCAAAGGGCCTCAACTCATAATACTATCTGAAATTTTGTGTTTATGCTTTTCATGTCAGTATACTTTCATTTTAAGTCGTATGCTTCATTTTTTTATGCCAATATACTGTGAGTGGATACTTTCTATTTGCTGGTATCCCATGGACAAGACATGTGCATAAGCAATGGAGACATCCCTACCCTCATCTTTCACTTCCTGTTGTGTGTATTTATGTATTTCAACGGTAGCGAGGTGTAGACATTTGTGTTTAAATCTCAGTGGTTATAGTCCTATATATGTGTGTGTGGTTCTCATTACACCTACCGTAATCTAGAAATTGGAATGATAATTCTAATTCACAATGGCTGTATGTAGTCTTTGTATTTTTATATAATTGTGTATCTTTCGTTTGCAATAGTATTACATGTAGCTGTAATCTATATCTGATTCTCAATGCATTAGCTGTAATCTATACCTGATATTCTCAATGCACTAGTTATAATCTATGTCTGATTCTCAATGCATTAGCTGTAATCTATACCTGATATTCTCAATGTACTAGTTATAATCTATGTCTGATTCTCAATGCATTAGCTGTAATCTATACCTGACATTCTCAATGTACTAGTTATAATCTATGTCTGATTCTCAATACATTAGCTGTAATCTATACCTGATATTCTCAATGTACTAGTTATAATCTATGTCTGATTCTCAATGCATTAGCTGTAATCTATACCTGATATTCTCAATGCACTAGTTATAATCTATGACTGATTCTCAATGCATTAGCTGTAATCTATACCTGATATTCTTGATGCACTAGTTATAATCTATGTCTGATTCTCAATGCATTAGCTGTAATCTATACCTGACATTCTCAATGTACTAGTTATAATCTATGTCTGATTCTCAATGCATTAGCTGTAATCTATACCTGATATTCTCAATGTACTAGTTATAATCTATGTCTGATTCTCAATGCATTAGCTGTAATCTATACCTGACATTCTCAATGTACTAGTTATAATCTATGTCTGATTCTCAATACATTAGCTGTAATCTATACCTGATATTCTCAATGTACTAGTTATAATCTATGACTGATTCTCAATGTACTAGTTATAATCTATACCTGATATTCTCAATGTACTAGTTATAATCTATGTCTGATTCTCAATGCATTAGCTGTAATCTATACCTGATATTCTCAATGCACTAGTTATAATCTATGACTGATTCTCAATGCATTAGCTGTAATCTATATCTGATTCTCAATGCACTAGTTATAATCTATGTTTGATTCTCAATGCATTAGCTGTAAATTGTGTAATCTATACCTGATATTCTCAATGCACTAGTTATAATCTATGTTTGATTCTCAATGCATTAGCTGTAATCTATACCTGATATTCTCGATGCACAAGCTATAATCTATATCTGATATTCTCAATGCACTACAAATGTAGTTTTATTCTATGTCTGATTCTCAATGCACTAGTTATAATCATAGTCATACATTGTAGTGGTACTTGCCATATTATGTTTGGTATTGGTATATAGTGGTATTGGCTGTATTATGTTTGGTACATAGTGGGTCCTGGCTGTATTATGTTTGGTATATAGTGGTATTGGCTGTATTATGTTTGGTACATAGTGGTATTGGCTGTATTATGTTTGGTACATAGTCATAGTGATACTTGCTGTATTATGTTGGTACATGATAGTGGTACATTCTTTGTTATGTTTGGTACATAGCAGTCCTGACTATTATATTTGGTAGATAGCAGTCTTGGCTGTATTATATTTGGTACATAGCAGTCCTGGCTGTATTATGTTTGGTACATACATTTGTAATCATACAGTCTCTACTTCAAATATACATTTATATGTATACTTCTATTGAGTTTGAAACTAAGTTTCAAATTCCACTATAAACTACGTAATTACATTTGCAAATTTCAAATTTATTTTCAACATGTCACTTTTGCGTCAAAGTACATGCAGCTCAGTTGATCTTTTCACGCCAGTGAAAATACTATATATATATAAAAACCCTTGATTAAACTATTGTATTACATATATAATGTCAAGGCATGGCAATAGAATTGTCTTCTGACATTATTAGAACCATTGATTGCATAGCAGTAATATCGTCAACATTTTTGTATACATGTGCATTATATCATAAAACTGTGTCTAAGTTTTATGTATATCTTGCTATATAATTTAAGTTTAGTCAGTTTGCAAGTGCAGATTATTATTATGCCTCAGTATGTAGAATATTACAGGTACATTTTCAAAATACAGCAGATATTAGATTCAAAAGTGTATAAACTCGGCTTGTAAAGTGGTCGTATGGTTGACAAATGGGTATTTATTTTGGATTTTTTAATTGGCTTTTTTTTATAGATGGTACATAGTGGTACTGGCCTACGACTGATGACAGCTCTAATATGTTTTCCTTATGTGAAATAACATCGACCAACTCCCTGTTCTAACATTTTTTTTTTGTGTGTGTGGGCTGGTTTGGTAGTAAAGGGACTAGCTACAAGAATGTCTTGAACAAGATTGTAAATGTGTGTAGTAAAGTAGTGGGCGAAAAGCAGACTAATTTGTATGAATATTGTTTACATCTAGTGTACAGAATAAAAGCTAAATGTAGAAAAATGATAAATGACAAAGGCCATGTTATGTCTTAACATTTTGAACTGCTGCCATCAGGGAGACAATTTTGTGTCCCAAAATTCAGAACAGTTAAAACCAAAGCAAGTTTTGTGCCCACTTTAATCAGAATATTAATTAAACCAAATTAGATGACTTTGTTTTTAAAAGATATTTAAACTGCATTGCTTAGTTTTATCAATATATCTGACTTACAGAGATCAAAGTTCGACATAAACCGTGTGTATATTTGTATATTGAATCTATATTTTAATATGTGTTTAATGTATGGAACCAGGTCACCATAATTTCTCAACATGAGATAATAAAGTGTTCTTGTATTTTGTAATTCAATAAATTACAAAAAGCTAAAAATTGTATAAAAAATTTGTTATTGTACATACAATATTTTTAATGTTTTGCAATTTATTGAGTTATAAACAAGAATTTAATATATGTTGTTTCATTGCATCTTTTTCCGTATAAAAACATACAGCAGAGTTGTTTCATGAATTAAAAATCCAAAATGAATACCCCTTTGTCATCCATGCGACCATTTTAATTTTGCAGTTATGACGATTAGTGCATTTATTTTTTAGCAGTTCATCTGTACATGTACATTGTATGCCCCATGGATCCGATAAGACGTGTACAATTAGAATCTATTTTGTTGTGTTGTAGAAATCATGCAGTCTTATACTGTCATGATAGTTATAAATGGGATTATTTTAAGTACATGTATAGTTCATCTGCTGAGTCTTCTGATCAGACAGGTATAGAAATAGATTCTGTTGCATTTAGTTTTTGACATGATTAATAATTAATAATGTCATGAGTGTTCCACTTAGTAATAAGACTCCTTAAGTTGTGTACAAAATTTATCAAAATGGATGAGTTTTTTTCCAAATAATTGGTGATTGAATGGTAACTGAGAGGTCACATCTCTTGATACCCGGATTACTGGATTACCAAAATAGCTCTGCCTATATTTAGCAGCTAAACAACTTGTCATACAGTCTTTATGTCGTATGGTCAGTGATGATAGTTCACAGCTGATCAGCTGTTTCGGGATTACTGACATTTAACGGCCCACTTTGAATTAGGATTAAAATCTTTGTGTGAAAAACGGTCGTTTGGCAGAGCTATGGAAAAAAAGTTGGACCAGAACAAAAGAATGATCCCTTGTAATCCTCACAGCTGTTACAGCCATTTTTGTACTCACTTTTATTTTACGTGTGCATACATGTATAATGTAGGCCCATGGTTGTTGATGTTTGTTTATTTGTTGGAAATCTATTTCTTTCCTCAATTTGCTTTGAGGATTACTGCTCATTACTATCACAAAATAATTCAAGTACACTTACACATGAAGAACATATGATGGAGAATGTATATGAAAAATAGCTCTTATTGCAAGTGTTCTGCACGTCTTATATTTTTCCTGAAGTTCTTTTACATGTAAACATATGGAAATGTCATTCTAGAAATATGTTTACAAGGCCCTAATTTCACTAATGTCATTTACACTTACAAAAATTTAAAGACAAAATATAAACAGGTGAACTATTATGCAGTAACTGGCATCAAGTCCAAACAGAACAAATTAGATTGTGATACGATGTGCATGTGCCTTCACTCCAACACTGCCCTCTAGAGGCCAACTACGGTGTAGTTAATATAATAATGTTTACAGGATGTCATATAGTTCATAAAATGATCAGATATAAAGCTTGTCCTGATTGGTTAGAAATAATAGCCTGTGTCACTCATGTTACAGCCATTGTTTTTACAAGTTATAGAGTTAGCATCATTTACAATTCGAAATCATGTACCTGTTTCATATTTCCCTCGATGACTAATAGTAGAACTATTTGCGTTGACCTTAAGTTGACCTCACAGGCAACCACTGGAAATGTTATAATACCCTGTCAACTACCTAATCAATGTTTATTTTCAGTTTCTCTAATACTTCCCTTCCTGTGTTATGGACACATTTCAGTCAGTTCTCATGAAGTGTTTCTCCCTATGAAGTGTTTCTTTGGTAAGCTGTTTTTCTTTGCAAGAGTTGCAGTAACTGTACACAATGAGAGCCTTTGCTGGAATATTTAGTGATAATGGGCATGAAAGATTTAGTAGTTATTTGCTCCAGATCAGTCGACAGTAATGATTAATTTACAGAAATGTGCTCTGTACAACTAACAAATTGCCATTGTCGTATTTACATGTACCCATCCACTACATAATGTACATTGTATCAGCTGTGAACTGTTGTTTTAACTTTAAATGCAGAAGTATATCTGACCAGACTCTGTATTCGAAATAATTGTCATGTTGTTATAGTTTTTCTTGCTGTACTTGTTAAAAAAGAAGAGTGAGTGATCGCAATTATGAGAAATATACATGTAGTTTTGGTGAAGTAATCTACATTATTCAGATTGTAAGTATCATGTTACATACAGGAAGGATAGCAGACATGTATTATTTAAAGGAAATCATGTGGTATTAACATGTAAAGGTTTGATCAAATTTACTGCAATGGGCATGAAACATTGTAGGGTGTATAGGTAACTTATAGGCTTTTACAAGAATTAGCAAAGACATAGAAGTCACAAAAATGTATTTTATACCATGCATAAGCCATGTTGAACAAAAAATATGGAATTTATATACCCTGGTTGTTCTACATCACGACGGGTGTCTACGTCACTGGTTCTGCTGTGTTTGAAATATGAGTCAAAACGTTCAAAATTTCTATTACTTTCCTAGATTTTTTCTTGATATTAGTGGCACTGGTATAATTATATTCTCCAATATTTTTCTTCATTCAGCCAGAAAATATTCGTGACAGACCTAAGGGTTTTGTCACTATTTGTCTAGCAAACTCGTAGTGACAAAGACCCCTTAGGTCACTCATATTTTCCTTGGCTGAACAAAGAAAAATATCAGGGAATAACATACAAATGTTCATCTAGCTTTCTGATACATGTATGTCGTATTTTGTGCAACCACCTCCATTCATCTCTCTGGAGGTTCTCTGTAATCGATTTATAATCAGAGTCTGCACGAGTTATTACTCAATATTGATGTTATCAATTTATATACATACAACCAGTAACACTGAAGTGAAGCACAGTCTCTCTGTGGTACACTCGTTTATAGCATTCGTATCAAGTGTAAAAGTATACCGTTTCAATTGGTTTATTTCCAAGCCTAGCATGTGGCCTTTCTAATGTACACTTTACTTTGGTGTTATGGGTTGTAACAGCGATGGCCCTCTTTTGTGTCAGGGTCTGGCATCATTGCGATTGCTGAACTCTGCACTTCTAATCAAATTTCAAAAACTTTCACGCCTTCAATGATAAAAGCTTCTTTCATTTACTAGTGAGATGTTGATAAGTTGATAAAAATGTACTTCCAATGTGATATACAGTGCCAGGTTCATGGTAGTATTTTAATGTGTTTACCATCATCTCAGTAAACAGGCTCATAAGGTTGGCACTCCATTTTTAACATCATGTTTTTTTTTTAGATCATAGTGGTACCGATGTGACCGCTACAATTTTCATCATGGTTTACATCATATATAAACATGTGATATCGCACTTGTGAATGTTCGTTTAGGGGAGGGAGTTTTGTCCTAAATGAACGATGTTCACTTATTGAGCTTGTGCGACATTGTGCGATCATCCCTTATTGGTGTCTAGTTTTTGAATCGACTACTTAATATGTTAGCATGATGGCTAGAAGTTACATGTATTTACATGCTAAAGGTGAATCGTGACACGTCACAAGTATTTTCTGTTTGACTGAACAAATATTCAGAATTATACCTTTGCAAGCACAATTGCTGAACAATTTGGGAAAATAATGGCGATTTATGAATGCTTTCAAATTGATATTTTGATCACTTCAGAACACTGACGTCTGCCCTTGATATAGAAAGGGCATATAGATACTGGTATGTACATTTCACTAGCCTTAATTAGGACCATTCATCAATTAGGTGTCTTCACACCCTCTACTGCCAACAGGCTGTTATCAGCTTCTATCTACGTGTACACCGACATTTATAGTAAGATGGCTGATATTATACTTTAATATTTGTATACATTTTATTATGTTTTTGTTAGATTCTAAGAAGGAAGCTGAAGGGAAGGCCAGACAACAGGCTGCTGCAGCTGCAGCGGCGGCAGCAGCAGCTTCAGGTAAATACCATATATAATGCAGACCTATGACTTATATGGCATGGAGCTGTGTGTGTGTGTGTGTGTGTGTGTGTGTGTGTGTGTGTGTGTGTGTGTGTGTGTGTGTGTGTGTGCGCGTGTGTGTGTGTGTGTGTGTGTGTGTGTGTGTGTGTGGGTTGGCAAGTAGGTCGACATGCCTATGTTTCTTGAGCCTTTAAAATATGTATATGTATGTATGTATGTATGTATGTATGTATGTATGTATGTATGTGTGTATGTGTGTATGTATGTATGTATGTATGTATGTGTGTGTGTGTGTGTATGTATGTATGTATGTATGTGTGTATGTATGTATGTATGTATGTATGTGTGTATACGTACATGTATGATACGCAATTTACATTTGTAGAGACCCATCCTTTATTGTTGTAGGCATGTTCCATGTGCAACAAGCAGACACAACATATCTAAGTCTGTTTGATTTAGGTTCACTAGTGTTGTTGCGTGATCAGAGTAGTGATAATTCCTTAAAACCCAATCATAGCGGGGACTATGTCATTCTCAATGACTTGTTTGTCAAAAATCTTGACCTTCATAAAGTATAAAATGTATAGGGCAGATTGGTTTGGTATGATATTTAGTAGTGATGTTCCTAGGGATGTGTAAATAATGACTCATTTAATACACACTGATTCATGACATACAAATCAGAAGTAACAGTTTGATTTTGGTTAAAAATCTTCAATTTAGAAACCCCTTGGCAGATTACTTTCAAATTGATATTTGTCTAGGGTGTGGACATGTCTAGGTGATAGATTATGAGGGATTTAGATGTAGAATTTTTGATGAAAAGATTATTGAAATCATTAATGTGCAAACTATTCCTAAAAAAATGTGAGTTTTGGGCAACAGTTTTAACTGAAACTACTTCTTAATACTAAAAGGAACATGCTCTTTTATTAAAAGCATGGATTTCAACATCAGCGCTATTTTTTTGATATTGCAGCACAAGACCCAATGAGTGCCCTTCAGGGCTTGACTGCAATGGCACAGCAGCAGAGTAGGCCTCAGCCATCTACAATGCAACCTGCCCAAGTCCCAGCCCCTACACAGCAACTGCAGAAGATGGCACAGCAACAACAACAACAGCTGCAACAACAGCAGCAACAACAGTACCAGCAACAACAGCTCAGAATGGTACAACAAGCAGGTAATTTGCCATTCAGAACAGGACAGAGCCTAGTGCTGAGTTCTGTGTGTGTGTGTGTGTGTGTGTGTGTGTGTGTGTGTGTGTGTGTCTGTCTGTCTGTCTGTCTGTCTGTCTGTCTGTCTATCTGTCTATGTATGTATGTATATGTCTCTGTTTGTGTCTGTCTGTCTGTGTCTGTATCTGTGTCTGTGTCTGTGTCTGTCCGTGTCTGTGTCTGTATCTGTGTCTGTGTCTGTGTCTGTGTCTGTGTCTGTGTCTGTGTCTGTGTACCTGTTCATCTGTTAATAAGACAAGGATGTACTAATTGTCTCAACATTGAAATAAACATTGAAAAAACCCAGTTGTGAACATACTATTTAGCTGCTGTAAAGAAAAAGTAGGCACATCTCGGGTAAATGTGTCTCCATGCACACATATTTTTAAAAAAAGGCGTTTTTTTTTCTCATTTTGATGAACTGCTTGATGTCATTATTTGTCTTGTTTAACTACTCAATATATCATTTTCCTTGTCATATTTACATCTCTTTAATAGCAATATACAGAATAGGACTTGGCAAATATAAAATACATCATTAGATAATAAAAATGTATCGTATGCATACATGTATGAGGTTATTGGAAGCCTACCATTATACTATCATATGATAGTGTTGACATTTTATCCCTGCGTATATCCTACCATTCATGTATCACTTACAGGACATTTCCAACTTTATTATTATAAATATGATAGCAGAAATGATAGACAAATAACAAATTACATTGTGTGGGTTTTTTTATAGCTCAGTTACAAGCTCAGCAGCAAAGACAACAGCAAATGCCAACATCACACCAGCAACCAACTCCTCGGACAACTCTTCGTCAACAGATGCAGCAGCAGCAACAACAGCAACAGCAACAACAGACTCTCCAACAAAAGGTTATTGATATGATTATCTTTGTCCTGAGTGAATGATTGTGATAGATTTTGTCAGAGATGTGTGGATGACATCCTGGTTGTTTTTTAGGTTCAGATTATGTGAATATTACAAAATAAGTAGGAAGAAAGCAGACAATTGAAAATTCACATTCTTGCTGCTCAGTGTGGTGTAACCATGACAACAGTATTGATTACAGGCCATATAGTGTTACCATGACAACAGTGCACACGTACTTGTGAAATGTATGCAATTAAAAATTTATACTAGTGAGTTAAATCAAGTTTAAAAGACTGAGTTATTAAAGAAATGGCTACTTACTACTGTTGAATAATATGTTGAGTATAAACTGTATAAGTTCTGGTGAAATAAATTTCAATTCAATTCAATTCAATCATGTGTACAGATATATGGACATACAAGAAAATTATGTAGTTGTTCTGTACTCAGAGCTTAAATGTTAAATTATACCCTGTATATTTCAGCGAATGTAAAATGTTTATGCTTTCTTCAGCTGTTATTGGCAACGGCTCAATGACCTAGACTTGTTTTACGTAATTCTCGCTATCTGCAATACAATTCTATGCATCGCTAAGGAGTCAAATGGAACACAGTCTCGCGACCGCGCTTGCATTTGTCGACACCTACACTTCCGGACGCCTATGTCAATACACGTAAATGTTTCTTCCCAACAGTTTAATTTGTAACAAATAAGATAAACGCAAGTTTTAAGCACATATAATTATAGAAGTGGGAAATTTAAATATGTACAGTATCTTTCCAGAGCAAAATTACAAGAGATGTCTACAACTGAAAATGGGAAAGAAACATCCCTGTGTATTAGCATAGCCGACTGGAAGTGTAGTTGTCGACATTAGAACGCATTGTCGTGCGACTTCGTTCCATTTGACCCCACAGTGATGTCTAGAATTGAATTGCAGGTAGCGAGAATTGAAAGAACTACCTCATGATATGAAACCAGAGCAAGGAAATAAGTGTTTGTTCAGATTGTTGCAGCATCCATTGTAGATTATGACACCGTATGACAGCTTAGATATTGACTGTTTGATAAAAGAAATCTTGCACATTCTCACTCAGAACCATTAAGAGGTATAGACAACGTGCAAGCTGCAGACGATAGAAAAGTGATGGTTTGCAAAACCAAGCACCTTAGAAATATAAATAAATATGTAAGCTTCAGACTTACATTTTGTATAACACACATGCTCTTTGTCTTCATCAATGTATATTACCATCATATGCAATTTGAAGGATACCAAAAATCTACAATTATGCAAATGACTGATTAACATGCATATGATGTTGATTAAAATCTACTCGGTTCTTGTCATAGCAATAACAAATATGTGTAATAAATTTCTTTGAAATTGGAGCAGTAATTTCCAAGGAATTCATTAATAACAAATACTTGATTATGCAAATGACTCATTAATGTTACCATTATATGAAATTTGAATATCAAAAAATCTATGAATATGCAAATGACTGATTAACATGAATATGATGTTTATTAAATTCCAATTAGAATTACCATAATAAGTGTGTGTACTAGATTTTGCTGAAATTTTGGAAATATCTAGTTCACAGACTGGCAAACCCCCCCCCCCCCCCCCACACACACACACACACACACAGAGAGAGAGAGAGAGAGAGAGAGAGAGAGAGAGAGAGAGAGAGAGACAGACAGACAGACAGACAGACAGACAGACAGACAGACAGACAGACAGACAGACAGACAGACAGACAGACAGACACATATATACACACATACACACAGACATATACACAGACAGACATACATACACACACACATGCACACACACACACACACACACACACACACACACACACACACACACACACACACACACATTAACTTCCTTTATTGGAGGTAAAACAGAAGACTGTTATATGAATTGCATTTAGAATTTGTATATTTATCACATGACATAAATAGCATTTGCCCGTAAGTGCAATATTACTATCATAAGATGACCATATTCATACTATGACATTTAAAACTATTTATAAATATTGATAATGCTTATTATTTATGCTTTCACAGCCTGTCATGCCTCAAGTTCCAACACCCATGCAAGCTGTAGCACCTCAACAGCAACCAATGGGACAGCAACATGTAGCGCAACCCATGCCAACACAACGAATGATGTCTGCTCAGCAACCACCAAGTCAGGTCGGTTTTATATGTCAATCCTTGTACATGTACTTGTGCTAGTAAAGGGGAACAAAGGCAATGCTCGTTTTAACTTAGCTGTATTTCTTTATGTCTAAGAACCCAGAAACATTATTCTCACCAATCCTACATTGTCTGACCTCTGAAAAATAAATTTGTGAAAATTGGCAATGGTGGCTTTGAAGCGGCCTGCTGTACACTAGAGTGAGGCATTATGGAAGTAAAAACTGTTAGGAGCTTCACACCTGTAAACATTGTTTTAGCAAGGGTGCAGTCAGCTTAACTTGTGTCCCCCTTTATATGACAAATCTCTGCATCGAAACTAACTTCATAATGATAGATCTTCAAGAATCCAAAATGATAATTGAAAATATTTGTAAAATTCTAGCTTAATTTTGTATTGGTTTCAGCCCAAACGGGCAAACACATTGAATTACTACTCCATGGTTGTATCTTTCTATCTTTCCTTGCATATGTACAATTGCATTCATAGTTTTCTTTTCACCTCCTATAAAAGGAAGTTTATGTTATACCAATGTCCACCTGTGTGTGTGTTTGTGTCTGTGTCTGTGTCTGTGTGTGTGTGTGTGTGTGTGTGTGTGTGTGTGTGTGTGTGTGTGTGTCTGTGAACAAGATATTTCCAAAACTCAATTTCAGTAAAATCCAGTAGACACATTTATTGTGTTCAACCAAATGTATCCAAACATTTTTTTGTATTCATGTATACAATACAAATGTGAACAATAGCTGTGCCACTGCCAGGCAGATTAACAAGAAAACACGACTTGTTACTCATTGATTCAACTAAAGCTCATGATCAGTAGAGGAATTACTACTTGGAAAACAGGATGCACACAATGGAGAATATATTGTTCATGGTTCCAAGAATCAATAGGACAGTTAAATATAGTTGGTAAATTGGAAACGAATGCAATGTTTCAATCCGTCTACTTGATCACACAGATACACACAGATGAAAAAGATAAAATTGAATGATCTTGGCATTCATCAGATACTGAGAAGGATTATTCATATATGCATGTCACTTTGTTTATGAGCTTTTCCAGTATGATGAAATTGCATGTACATTTTGTATATGTAAAATTGTATGTATTCTGTGAGTGGGAGTAATCGGTAGTTCTCTGCATTCATTTCATTTCTGTTGTGGCATTTATTTACAGCAACCACCTATCAATCCAGCTGGTATGCCACCAACGCTGTCTGCAGTTACACAACAACGATCTCCAGCACCTGGCGTACTGCAACATCAACAACAACAAAATATATCACTTGCTCAAGTCAGTCAACCCCAGCAACCCCCGCCTCCACTTGGGTAAATATAATATAATGTAGAATAGAATAGAATAGAATAAAACTACATTTCTTCATTGGATTTTCTGCAATAAGTAAAACTAACTTGTAATATATTATGTTGTCTTCAGCACAATACATCTAAATTTACAGATAATAAAAAAAAAGAGAACAAAAACGGGGAAATTAAAAGAGAGAGAGAGAGAGAGAGAGAGAGAGAGAGAGAGAGAGAGAGAGAGAGAGAGAGAGAGAGAGAGAGAGAGAGAGAGAGAGAGAGAGAGAGAGAGAGAGAGAGAGAGAGAGAGAGAGAGAGAGAGAGAGAGAGAGAGGAGAGAGAGAGAGAGAGAGAGAGAGAGAGAGAGAGAGGAGAGAGAGAGAGAGAGAGAGAGAGAGAGAGAGAGAGAGAGAGAGAGAGAGAGAGAGAGAGAGAGAGAGATGTCTGTGATTTAACTGCTTAAAGTGGCCATATGGATGAAGATTGTGTATTTTTTGGGGGATTTTTAATTTATAAAACATTTTATCATGGCTTCCTCCTTGAAAAATCAATGTGAAACAACTTAGTGTTTGTCATTTAATACCTTGCAAAATGCTAAAAAAATGTGTAAAAAGTTTGTTATTGTACATACAATAACAGACATTCTACACATATATTGATCTTTTGCAATTTATTGAGTTACAAACAAGGACTTTGAATATGTTGTTTCACGTTGATTTTTCAAGTAGGAAGCCATGATAAAATGTATCATAAATTAAAAATCCAAAATAAATACACAATCCTCATCCATATGGCCACTTTAATAGAGACTGGATTATTGACAACTTTTAATTTTGCATCCGTTTTGTTGAAATTTATGTTGTATCGTGGTTACATTTTGTGAATATGTTTGACTTTTCAGTTCCCAACCTTTGGCATCACCAGCAAGTTACATGCAACCATCACCCAGTCAACCCCATCCAGTGTAAGTAAACACATATTATCACTAAATCTCTAAAGCTGTTTTCAGAGTCTTTAGGTCAAGATGTAGTTGGATGCTTGTAGTCATAAGTTTGTGATTGGTCAAAAGGTTTCGTGGTATTTTGAATAGCATGGAGCATGTGAATAGCTTAGAATGGCATTTCTTACTTACAGCAGCCCTGGGGGGCTACACCCTCTACATATATATATGTTGCCCTTTAGGGTGTGTTGTCTACTCTTTGGTCGAAAATGAGGTGTCTTTGCACTCACGCTTGCAGTATTTTCTGCTGCACTTCACCCAAGAGCACTACAAGCTCTTGTACAAATACCTTCAACATGTAATGGGGTTCTATCAACAGTATTGTACCAAATCCAAGTATCAATATCATACATGTGAACTTTCATTTTAGAGGGAAGGGGAACGATAAGATAAGCTTGACTTGATCAGAGGAATTTCACTTCCCGAGCTTGTGCAACATTCAGAGACAGCCCTGTTAGCACAATATAACATTTACATGTTGGGTGATGTCAGTCAGTAGACTTTGTACTCATTGATAATATGTTTTGAATTTTCATTTGTTATTTGTTTGGATTTTCAGTTCTCAACAAATGGCATCACCTGCTGGATACATGCAGCCTTCACCTAATCAATCACATCATATGTTAGTAGGAGTTATTTTGTGTTTAAATAATCCATACAGCTTTCAGTCACTTACATGCATACATAATAGCACACATAGTATTTAGAGTATTCCTTTACATGTTATACAGAATTTAGTGAAAATTCACACGTTTTAATTATTCTAAAGTGAAATTCCAAAATATCCATTCCCTCCGTGATGTGTATTTTTCAAAGGGAAATGTCAAAATTATGTTTAGGAATATCAGATATTTAGTGACTGAAGACTAGACAGACAAAGTTTTTGTTGTTTTTTGTTGTTTTTTTTGGTCCAATTTCTTATGATTTTTTGTATGTTTTTGAATGAAAGTAGTCTGCTTCATTGAGCAATTGATAAATGGATAAACAATGGAATGAGTATACTTACTGGCCGTGACATGACATGGTAAGGTAATGTCTGCCACTAGAGGGCAGTAGCTATGCTGTCAAGTGAGAGACACTGTGTGGAGGAGAGCCTTTGGCCCAACAGTCTATCGGCTTTATAATAAAGTCTAATAATAATAATCAGGCATTTGGCTAACACAGTGTTACATAGTCAGGGAGATTTCACCTTTTTATTTTGTATTTTGTACAGTATACAAAAAATTATGGAAATGTAAACAAGAGAAGAAAACTGATTTTGCAATTCTGAGTTCAGACTTTGCTCATACAGCATATATTTTCATCACAATAGTTACTATGTCTTTGTGTAGAACATCTCAGAGATAACTGTATTTTAGTCCATTTCTGATTGGTTATTGCTGTATCTGTTAGCCAATTAGCTGTCAGTGAATCTTTAATATTCAAACAAAAAGCAAAGTCAAGGCATTTATAATCATGGTGATATGGTCTATAAGTAGGGATGCCCCTAATTCTAAAATGAGAGGTAAAATTAGGAGGTACAATAGAGAACTTGCAATCCAGAGTGAGCATGCTCAGATGCAAAGGACTATGGGATTATCTGAGGTTATCATATCACCTTATCTGGAACTACCGATAAAATAAACCTCCCACAATGGTCAGGGTAACTATGAATTGATCATTTGTGGTTACAAACAATATACCAATATTGTTCATAATACTAATTGATTAGCATTTAATATCAAATTTCCCATGATGCAACATTCAACATGGCGGGTGTGCAAGTTCCCTATTAGAAACAGTAGGTAGTGAAACCTTTGAGGGGGAGACCCATGAGTCTGATCAACAATAGATATATTGTGGTTGAAACAAAGCACATACATTTTTAACACAAATTCAGGAAAAAAGGTAGCTGTCAAGAAATTACAGAGTAGTCGGTTATTTTTGCCGGCTGCTGGCCCTTATCTACGTCCCAGAGAAGTATAACATTGTTAGCATTGTCATCTCTCACAGCTTATTAATCGTTACTAACATTTGATTTGCCATCATGTCTATGTTAATTTGCAGTTCACAACCTATGCCATCACCTGTGGGTTATATTCCACAACCCTCACCTGGCCAGCAACATCACATGTTAGTACCAATTAACCATTTACTTACCACATTGCATCAAACATTCCAGTGCATTTTGTACGGATAAGCATAGCATGTTGAGCGCATGGCAGCAAAAGAAAACAGTGGGGACTTCAGAAAAAAAAGTGATGCTTGAAAAATCACAAATGTAATGTATATAACAGGAATGTGAACTCAGCATAGCAGAGGTGCATGAAAAATCACAAATATAACAGACATTAACAGCACATTAATGTTGGGGGCTTTGTCTTAAAATTAAGAAGACTTGTTTTATTCAAACTTAAAATTGTGACTCAGGAATCAGCTAGCCATGGCAATATAATGGGGTTCAAACAGACAAAACCTTGCATTGTCTATGTTCAAACTTTCAAAGAAAGCTTGTATGACATCATTTCTCATCATCATCAGCTGAATAGAAATTGCGGAGTAAGCCCCCTCCCCCAAAAAAGAAAGAATTGTTTCTGGTCAGCACATGCATCACTTAATTAACCCCCACGTCGGTGTTTTTTTTATGTGTGTTTGTCCAGCCCATGCAATCTGCAGATGTGGGGGAAAACAAAAAATAACCCTCCTTACATTAATTGCTACTTCAGTGAAGACAACTGCAGAGCCAATCATGAACAAGCAAATGACGTCTGCCCCACTTGACACACTTGCTGTAAAGTACTAAATAAAAAGAACAGTAACTACCATATATAGTAGATTGAGCAACAGGTTTGTCGAGAATAAAAAAAATTGCGTTATTGCACCACTTTAGACAAAATGTCCTGACCAGAAATGATTTTTTGTTGTTGCCTAACTGACAGTTTTTCCTGGCTACTGACTCCTCAAATCCCTGACCAATGCTGCAGTGCAGATCTTGTGAAAAATGTAATTGTGCCCAAAAATCCATAAACTTCAAAATGCTTTGAAGTAATACTTGTACAAGTAAATGGGAAATAGATAGATTTTGGATGAAATTGTAGTTTACAATGTCTATATTAATTTACTAGCCATACCATGAGACTTTTTGTTAAATGCATATCAACAGGTCTCAGCAATTGCAGTCTCCTGCCAGCTATCTCCAACCTTCTCCATCTCCTCAGCCACCTCAGTCTCATGGCAGTAATAGTGCAACAGGTGGAGGAGGTATCAGTACAAGTGCAATACCATCTCCAGCTCCTGGTTCTACAGCGTCTAGTTCTGTCAGAACACCAGCTGCTGTGCAGTCTCCTGGAAGTGCCCTCAACACCCCAGGTTAGTATGGCTTGTTTTCTCAACACTCCAAGTCACTATGACTTGTTTTCTCAACCCCCCAGGTTAATATGGCTTGTTTTCTCAACACCCCAAGTCAGTGTGGTTTGTCTTCCCAACACCTCAAGTCAGTGTGGTTTGTCTTCCCAACACCCCAAGTCAGTGTGGTTTGTCTTCCCAACACCCCAAGTCAGTGTGGTTTGTCTTCCCAACACCCCAAGTCAGTGTGGTTTGTCTTCCCAACACCCCAAGTCAGTGTGGTTTGTCTTCCCAACACCCCAAGTCAGTGTGGTTTGTCTTCCCAACACCCCAAGTCAGTGAGGTTTGTCTTCCCAACACCCCAAGTCAGTGTGCTTTGTCTTCCCCACACCCCAAGTCAGTGTGGTTTGTCTTCCCAACACCCCAAGTCAGTGTGGTTTGTCTTCCCAACACCCCAAGTCAGTGTGGTTTGTCTTCCCAACACCCTAGGTCAGTGTGGTTTGTCTTCCCAATACCCAAAGTCACTATGGCTTGTCTTCTCATTAAAACTTTGCTAAGTATATTGCAATTTATTGATATGCTTCACCATTGCATACAGTGTTCCCATTAAAAGGGCAAGTCAGATGAATGATTTTTTTGAGATGTAGAACTATTCAACTGAAATCTCTTAAATGATATAATAACCCCTAAAATCATCGTGTCACAAACTTTATCCTACTATTTCTGAGGTGTCCCTTAAAGCTGCACTATCTGTAACTGGAGTATTATTGTCTCCTTCAGACAACCAACGGATACATTCACTAAAAATTGTTAAAATGTCAATAATTATACATCGTACATAAGTAACACAGTAACAAGGCTGTGTTGGGGCCGCTGATTTAGGGTGCGGACTCAAAAATCAATTTGATGGGATTTATCGAACCATACTACAATGGAAATCACAAACCCTGAAACGAAATGTCACCTAGTTCGACAAAAATCTCTCTAACATTGCCACAGAGTTTGTCTGGCCAGACAAAATATCTCTTTGATCTTGTAAATGTTCTCCTCTGGCTCGACAAAAATCTAATTAATAGTTCCACATGTTATCATCTGGCACAACAAGAACTGAACTACAATTGATACATTTTAGTCAATTGACTGTCTCAAAAATATCAAAGAATGCGCCAGACCTGGCAGGGACATATGAATTTGGCGTCAACCTGCTAAGATAATGGTAGCTCACGCAAAGAAAGTGTAACAATATCGGTAAAGATGTTTGTCACGCCATACAATTGATGAAACGCTGTTGGTAAGATTTTTGTCTAGCCAGCCGATAGAATGTAGCTTTGTTAATGAGATTTTTGTTGAGCCAGGCGACGTTTTGTTTAAGGGTTTATGATGTGTAGAGTTACACAAAATTGTTTACCTGCCAGTGATTCAATACTGTTCAGGGTGTAAGATATTACGAGTAAGTCATAACAAAATAGTTTCAAAAAATAAAAGTTTCAGTAGCAGCTAGTATAGGTTTAATGACTTGTTTACAAATAATTGGTAACCGAAATGACCACGATGTTCAACTTTATTACACACATCTGTTAGCATTTAAATTGTTGCCAACTTTGTTCAATTCCATTGTTGAATAGAAGTGTCTTGATTTAACAATTACTTTACATAGTACAGAAGGGCTTGGGAAATCAATGTAGAATGTGCGTAGATCGGGGGAGTCCACTATTCATGGGTGGATGTGGAACCGTAAAAAGTTGAGACTTTGTTGACGTCTGACGTAGTCGGCCGACCACGATCCAAAGCTATGAATAACTTTACTTTATGTGCTACTTCTTCAGACAAGTACAAATTTTCGTTTTTGTTCTGTTTCATTTCCATTGTGTGATTGTGAGTATATAAATTAGCGCCTCACTAAATTGCAACCCTCGATAAGTCGTAGTTGTTATCATGGAATCTGTGACCTGCAACTTATCGAGGGTCCACTATATTATACTTGGAGAACTTTCTGTTAGAATTCATTTAAGTTGTATTTGCTGTTTGCAGGGAATCCCAACTCTGTTGGTGCAGTGCCCAGTCCAAGTCAAGTCACTGGTATCGGTAGAGGTGCAGTTGATGAGCAGGCCTACATTGAAAAATGGAAACAGTTGTCCAAATATATTGAACCACTGACAAGAATGATAAATAAAGTCAGCAAAGATGAAAGTATGTACATGTATAATATTTACTTTATATACGTATTTTATCGGCGATCTCACATTCTCTCAACATTGCGTAAACTCGATAAACTTCATTTTCATACTTTACGATCATGCTTTTTGTAAAAAAATATGTTTTAATGTGAAAACAAGAAGGAACACAGTATGCCTATTCTCTTGTATTTGTGGAGATTAGACAATTTTGTGATAATATTGTGTATTTTGATTTCAGAAGAGTCAGTTTTGTTTTGACACATTGGTGCTTTTGCGTACCAATTTGATTAACGTAACACCATTGTGTTTTACAGACAGGAAGAATGAACTGAATAAAATGAAAAATTTACTGGATATTTTACAAGATCCAAACAAAAGAATGCCAATTAATACATTACTAAAATGTGAACAAGTTCTAGAAAAACTGGAACTGCAAATCAGACCGGTAAGTTAAAAAGTACAATGTTGAATTTTACAATGGGTCGATAAGAAAGGGTTTGCATGTATGGGGATATGAGGCTGAGATCTGGTGCTGTGCCAAAATATGACCAGGAGAAAATGAGCATTGGATTGGCATTGCATTAAGTAATCACGGTAGAAGTGACTTTACAAATTAAATCTTGAATACCGTATTTTCCTTCTTTTATAAATTTATCAAAATTTGACAGAAATAGCCATGGGAATTTGAAATAATAAATAAAACCCGAGTCTCATTTCCTACATGCATCAGAAATAAGTGAAGTAAAAGTGCCCCAAATTTTTACAACATATATGTATGTGATTCCTATGTGTTAAGCTTCCAAAATGGTAGTGATTATGTGGCAAGCAGAAATGAAGCTAGCAGGAGCAGCTGCAGTTTGATTTCACTATTTTGTTAGTTTTTTTCAGTGTATATATGATCCGAATAGTCAGGGTGGATTCGGGAAAATTGTGTTAAAGTTGATCCCAAGAGCACCTGAAAAACAGTACAAAACCCAGGGGAACTTTTAGAAATTTTTTACCAAAGTTACATGTTTGAATTTGGTATCTCCGTCAATGTCTAATCTTGATGATACATTTCCATCCTTGTAATTCATTGCAGTCATCGACATCGTCAGCGCCTGCTTTGGCATCAGATACACAAACTAAAAAACAACAACATATGTGTCAACCATTACTAGATGCTATTTTACAACACATCAAGTCACCAATGTTAAACCATACATTACAAAGGACCTTTGGACCACCAATGCAAGCTATACATGGTACCCCTATCAGGTGAAAATCATTAATTGAGTCCATACCTTTTATGATACATGTAATATCAAGCTCCTACATGTATGCTACCATAAATAGATGTGCATTTCCAAACTTTGCACCTAGGAATTCTTATGGATTTCTTTCCATTGGGCATATGACAATCATCAAATCTGAATATATTCAAGAACAAACTAAAGATATGTATGTTCAATAAAGCATTTTGTTTGGATTGACCATATTGGCATGATTGAAAAGTACTGTGATTTCTAAGTCTGGCATTTTATAAATTATTGTGGATAAGATTAGATAAGCGGCCATATTTGATTTCTGATGTGGATATGAGGAACTGTTTTTGAGCAAAATGGCAGTTTGCATCACTGTATAGTGTAAATACTGTCAGTACTAATCCTGTTCAACCATGGTTTGAATCTCTGACTAGTTTCACACCATGAGTAGGCATTTGTTTGAGTTAAATAGTGTACTATGACACTTCTGCACAGCTGAACTGAGGTTCGATAGTCTGTGAAATACAAGCCTGTTATATTTTGTCACATCATTAGCGCCCTCATACATTTAACTCAACAGCTTACTTTGTTTTTTTAAATATCCATTTCAGTTGTCCAACACCACCAGCCAAAAGGTTAAAGGTGGAAAAGGAAGAGTCACATATTCCTCACGTAGTGCAAGGTGAAGTAGCAAGGCTGAGTAATAAATTCAAAGTGAATCTGGACCCAGCTCATCATACCGGTGGAAAGGCCATCCATTTGATATGTAAATTAGGTAGGTACATTCACCACTATTGGCTGTTGGCTATTTGAATTATTGTACATTCACTACTATTGGCTGTTGGCTATTTGAATTATTGTACATTCACTACTATTGGTTGTTGGCTATTTGAATTATTGTACATTCACTACTATTGGCTGTTGGCTATTTGAATTATTTTGTATATCATATTGAAGTAAAGATTCATTTAAATAATTATGTATGTACTTCTTCCAGATGATAAGTATTTACCAAGTGTACCACCCATTAGTATTACACTGCCAGAAAATTATCCAGTAACAAGTCCACAGTGTGAACCTAATTCACCAGAGTATGGTAAGTTCATTATAAAGATGGCCCTGTTTGTTTGTGTTTTTTCTTATGACCTGGCCAACTCTATCATATGGAATAAATGATAAATGAAAATATTGGGGAAGAATGTCAAATTATCTGTTTGAAACCACCTCATTTTCATGTAGATTGTGAGATATGTCGCGTCGTTCTGCCCTCACCGGCCTTCTCTCTCCCGGGTTGACTGATGTGTGAGGGCACCCTGCCACAGTGTACCTTACAGACTAAGTTTCATGTGACAACACTATTGCATTAGGTAGCAATTACATCAACAGTACTATTCTTATGTAAATAACTGGTACTCCTTCCCTGTTAGTTGTCATATGTCAATTTTTTCTTTATCTTTCTGTTTCCAGGGGCGACATCATTTCTACAATCAGTGCAAAGGACGCTGACTTCACAGTTACTGCGAATGCCAGACAGATACTCCCTATCACAAGTGCTAGATGCATGGGAGATGAGTGTCAGACAAGCATGCGCATCTTGAATGAACTATATCTGTCTTTACTTCATAGATTATGTACTATCAGTCAGTTCTAGCAAACATTTAATATTCAGCAATACTTACTTAATCATGTGCGAAATTCCTAGATGACCAAACACTGCCTTCTGCATCATAGGTGTATACATGTGGACTTACTCAAATATGTACTGTACAATTTCATGCGGTAGTGAAACATCCATAACTTTGCAAAATGCAAACCATATTGGTTTGCGATACACTGAGTAGGAACTTAAATACATGTACATCCAAAAGATTGAAGATTTGGTTCTTCAAATGAAATTCATCTGTGTTGGTAAACTATAGTATCGAATTCAACTTTCGATCCAAACACAAACACCCCTATATCTGTGACATCCACATTTCAATTTTCAACCAAACCTGGCACAAATGTCAAACACTATTCTTAAAATGGCGCCCTCTATGACCATTATGGTCAAACAACAACATTGTTGTAAGTTTCAACTATAACTCAATATGTTGAATACATAGAGATTCCATTCAAGTATGTAAACCTATATTATCAGCAGGAAGTAAGCTTTCTTTTTCAACCTTTGACCCTGACCTTAGTCTTCAAAGTTTTGCGTGTGATGCCGAATGTATACATGTGTACATGTACTGTTAGAGATCAGTGTTCTGTTTAGAAACACACATTTGACCTTCATTATTAATGTTTAAGGTCAAATAGTTTTTATCGTCACCAAAGTATCAACACGGTCGTTATCACAGAAAATCTGCTTATTGCCTCGCATGTCAATTTCTTGTGCCGTATTTAATAATTGTCTATTTCCCCCTTATTGGGGGTCAAAAGACATCACTTTATGTTATGAGTAGATGCAGTCTGATGAAAACTGATGCGGTGGATACGGCTCGATTTCTTTATTTACCTCTGTTTCCGTTCTTTATTGTCGTTTGTTTTCAATTCTGTTGACACTAAACAAAGGAAATAGAGGTAAAGAAAGAAATCAAGTCGTATTCACCACAACAAATTTTAATCAGATTTGAGTAGACATTGCTATGTATGATGTCATGGACTTGCCTGCAAATTGTAGGACCGTATTTTGGACACGTGTTTACAGCATAATAGTGTTGAGTGGCTGTGTCTTTGAAGACAGAGGACTTGGTTTTTTTTTGTTTCCATTCGTAAACAAGTCAACCAAAAATAAGAATATTGTGAGAATTTTGAAATGGTGCATGTTGTAATTGCAGTTATGCTACAGCAATATTTCTACTATTTTTACATGAGTGAGACAAAATTATGGATAATACTTTTAGAAATCTTAAGATATTTAAGCAGTTTTATTGATTGCTGTCAAAATACTATGAAATAAAAAAAATGGTCTATGCTTGCAAGTGTTTACGAGAGAGAAATAATAAAAATGATCTCCGCTAGCCTAAAAGTCGTATGTTCTTTATTCAACACTTTGAATTTCCTGCTGTCTCAAGCATCTTTATAGTAAAGAGCGCCACCAACGTTAAGAGTGAGTGTGTGTGTGAGAGAGAGAGAGAGATGAAAAGCAAGTTTTCTTGAGGAATCGTCACGAGTCTTGGATGGACGAGATTGAAGTGTTGAGCTCGGGAAATCAGTTATAGCGCCCCCAATAGTTCGTTCCTATATTGTCTTGAGGAATTAAACTGGTATTTCAGAATTTATGAGACACCAGGGAATCTACACGATTTCACATTTTGACTTATTTGTTAGACATGAAATGTCATGACAATATAGAGGTTTGACAGTTGCAAGAAAATAACAAGACTTATAATCCTCTCTACATGTTCGCCTTTAGCTCGCTTTAAACTTTGAATCATAATTCAAGAAAAAACCCTGTTTGATCACGAATATTAATTACACATGGTTTTTATCAACTTTCAAACGACACGACTGGGGAAACACATAATTTGAATTACAAATACCAAAACAATTTTTCGGTTCTTGTAAATCGTACTGGTAACACACTTCCTGTACTTTACAGTATATAGATTCAATGGACTCATGACTGAGTCGAGTAGCTGGTATTGGGGTATTCAATATATACATACAAGCAAAAGTCGTGATTTATTGAGGGTTGCAACTTAGCCAAGCAAGTGACAAGTTCAAGAAAAAAACTGAATTTATCTAAGGGTGTAACATATCATATTTATCACAGGAATAATAATAATTTAACATAAACTTTACATTTCTCAAATCTCAGTTGACGGCGATGGTTTTATGACAAGATTTTAGCGATAGTTTACTGGAAACTGGTTATTCATTTGTATGTTACGTATTCGAGAAAAAAATAATAACATCGAGAAAATTGTGAAGTCTCGCAAGAAATAGTGGATGCGGAATGTAACATCAACTTGAAAAGTAAATATAAAACTGTAATGGTTGTACATCTGGTGAGAAGAAACCAATAACACAGAGACCATGTGGGAAACAACGGAACACATAAGTACCTGAACTAGACACTCACATACGGAAAAAATATATATAAAAAAAAATAAAATAAAAAATCTACCTACCCCACCTATTCTAAAATTGAGCGTAATCGGAACCACATTTTTTTTATTCGGCCTAACATAGATTTCAAATTAAACATTTTATTTGCATGCATTAAAGTCGCAGCTGTTGTTAAATCAATATTTATTAAGTTTCACAGAAGTTATTCAAATTCTATTACTCATTTTCACAAAATACCTCATCAGAAATTGTAAAATTGATGTGTACAGCAAATTAAATGTTACACTGACACAAGTCCATCCCCCGAGGCAGTTGTTTTCATGATTTCAACACAAATTATTGCTGCTACGCTTATTTGTTTTCTTTTTCTTTTAATGGTTTTTCTTATTTCCGTCTGACTCTGCCTCTGGCATTGAATTCCGCAATAATTGCTCAAACATAACTATCTCACAAAAGACGCAAATCATACTAAAACTTATTGGAAATGAATTTAGAGGAACCCCACAGACTTGAACAAGTCAAAACAAACCTCGCTGGAAAAAACATCGCTTTAATAGTGCGCTTCAGACAAATGTGAACTATATTGTAACGAGTAAAATGAATGTAGAAGACATTCAATCGTGCGTGAATAAAGTTCGTACGTAATGAAAAAATCAATGACTGAAATTGAATTCAGCGGTGCAAAAATTATTTATACAAAAACGAAAATTGTGTTAAGGTTATTTTGGCGGTAACGTGATTGACACTGTAAAGATAAAGACCGCGAAATCCCAGGGGACAACGATTTCCACGATCGAAAGCATATGATACGAAGATCTGCAAATTTTCATGGCTGATGTAGCCTGAATTCCATGACTTGTTGACCCACCATCACACGGAGTTATTTTTTTTCCGAACTGAATTTAGAAATTAAAGATCTAGCTCAGAATAATTTACGAGTCTGTGATTTAATTACAAAGGTTGTCATGTTTGCACCATCACAATATTCCGTTGACAAAGAGAAAAAATGTCAAATCGTGAATGATTAGAAAAATAGTGACCTTAAATATTGATATCTTCGTCATATGCACTAAGTCCTTCAAAGTATTACACAACAACAACAACAACAACGACAACAACAACGGCGACGACGACGACGACGACGACGACGATGATGATGATGATGATGACGACGACGACGACGGCAACAACAAGACTTCATAAGCGTTAACCGCACCATTTTGATTACAACATTATCAACATATCAATTTTTGACATACAGCTATTAGAATTTTGCATCGTCGTAAAGCCAAACACACCTCTTTGCGGCAAAGACACAATACACACGTATTAACTGTTATTGTTTCGTTATGTCAGCGGGAAAAAATATGCTCTGGCTATAACATAATTTTTCATTTTCCCGATTTGTAAAAGGTGACTCACCCCATTCCCCACTCCCCCCTTGTAATTACTGAAGGCTCCCTTCCTTATGCAATGCATGTTGTTACTGCCCTTTTGATCACATCGCCTCGAGCTAGCTTCGCTTGTAGAGAACAGGCATGTTACAAATCTTCATCTATTGACAGCTGATAGCAACTATTCAAATATCCTAACCATTGTATTTTGACTTCCTATGTTGCCCTTTGCTCCTAGATCTGAAAACCATTCAAAAAAATCAAAACTGTGTGGACTTTCTATCAAACGTACATATGGACTCCCATTTATCAGTATTTTCTTTACTTGCTTTTCTTTACTTCTTTACAATTGAGACGCTTGGTCAAAACATTTATACATAAACCATTGTACATATAACGTCGATCATGATGTTGTTAGGAGAAGAACCAGATACCAACCCTTGATTTCTTTGCCGTCATCAAAATTGGATTCCGGTCATGGTGTGTAGACATCTGACATAGTTAAATATCTTTTCATAACAGTGAGAAAAAAACCCTTCTGGCAAATCTTGTCAGTCTTAATAAAATTTTCAAAGCATTACACAACGCTTTCAACTATCAAAGATTCCATTTTGATGTTTATTAGTACATTTACAAACGCACAATTCAGTTTTCATTCGTCAATCTCTCATCCATGTAACTTGATAAGCATCGAACCGTGTGAACGAAAAATGTGTGTGGAATACTACACGTAAAAGTTCAGTATCGGCCTGGTTGATACAACTCGTTGCAGAATGTGCATAATTCATATATTTTAATGCAATGCAACGCAATACAATGCAAACAACACCACACCACACCACACCACACCACAACACCGCACCACACCACATCACACCACACCACACCACACCACAACACCGCACCGCAACGCAACGCAGCGCAACGTAACGCAACACAACACAACACAACACAACACAACACATTACTTTACATTATAGGAAAATTTGATGACGACAACAAAGTGCGAATGTTTCATTGTTTGACCTGAAACAGTAACAATCCTGATGACTTTTAGACTGGGGAAATAATTTGCTGCATAGTACAGCTGCCTTATTAGGGGTAATATACGCCGACGTCTATACATGCCCTTGCAGCCAAATAATAAGTGTACACAAGAATATATATATATATATATATATATATATATATATATATATATATATATATATATATATATATATATATATATATATATATATATATATATATATATATTTCCTGGGGAGAACCTGTGTTGTTCGGTAGAGTCAATCTGAACTTACTCTTCTTACAGCATGGTAAATTTAATCAAACCCTGAATGGGTTCGAACTCCGAGTCTCCAACCGTAGTGGTAAGAAGCAAGTGGTTTAACCATTCGGCCACTGACAACGCTAATTATTTTGCTTAACTACAAGTAATAACAATTTTAATATATAAACCAGATAAATTTATCCAAATATTAGCTTCTTACGGAATTTCTTGATAGGGCCGTGGGTGTGGCTAGTAATAAAATGAACTAAATGTCAAATAAGGCAATGTTCTTACCACTCCCTACGTATTGATCGACCCTATATAGTACTCAATGTCCAGACGTCACTTAGTCGATTTTGTGTCGTTACAACAGACCAAAAGTCTCATGTTGGCATCAAATTAAATTCACTTTTAAGTGTTCAATTTTAATCTTGTCAAGTCAATCCCTTATCAGCTGTCACTGAGCTTGAATAGAAAGAGTTTCAGTGCAAACGAGACCCCAAATTGCAGTCTTGTTCAGAACATGTGATAACAACAGGAACTTTAATGCACCGTGTCAAACGTATCGTCAAATCGTAAATCGTCAGTGCTCCAATTAAAGTACGTGGTGTGAATTAAATGGTAAGTTAGCTATATAGAAGTAAATGTGTGAGATAACTTTCTTCGATCCCAAACGAAGTGTGGTCAGTTACACATGAACTTTAGACATGAACTCCACACATTCATCCATCTATCCATCCAAATCTAGCTGACTACTCAGCCATAAAAATGGGTTTCGTCTTGTAGTAAGCAAAAAAAACCCATTTTTTTAACGGATGATAAAATATACTATGACACTTCGTTTTCAAACAACCTTCAGTGATTGGCTTATATCGCATCACGTGGTATGGACTAGCGGCCTATAGTGACCTCAATTTGCATATCGAGTTCGTTTTCTATTTCCCCTGGAGCACTATTACACTGGCACAAGGGTCATACAGGTGATTTGCTTTGACTTGAAAGAATACATGCCTGGGAATGTGATGTGTTATAAAAGACTTATTGTCTGGCCTTATTTGGGCACTAGTAGACGTCATATTACCCCTCTGTTACGTAGCAACCATTTCCATCATCTTTCAATAATGCAAGTCTATTAGTGCCCTCATAGCCAGGCAATAATTGCATACATTAAAAAGATAATCGGGGCCAAGTACTAAATATATTACATGAATGATCACCACTGTGATTAAAATACATGTTGACCGTCCAAAAACATGTACATGTCGAATACTTAAAATTGAAAAGAGTTACGCCTAGTTGCAACATATCCATTATTTAAAACCTTGCATCTGTAACAGTGAGTGGATTGGAGCATTTTTATTGTGAACGTTCGTCTGTGTCCACGGAATATATAGACGTACGGTGACCCGATCTTGGTTAATAATGCTCCTAAATTAATTCATCATTTCTCAACTGAATGCTTTAGGGGATGCAAATTATTAAAAGAGCTTAATGCATCCTGTGGGATTCCAAACATTGAATCACTTTTCCATCACTTGAAAAAAACAAATTTTATCATCGGAGGTGTTAGGTTCTATCACTTGTCATTGATTCGAAAACGTGATTTGCGTCACTTATATAATCTGCTGTTATGGTTGGGCGATAATATGATATCTCCTGAGAGCTCGACGTTTCTACCTCATCAGTATCAAGTGTGTTATATTGAACTCGATATTTTCACTTCAAGTATATAGTTCAGACTTGAGGCAGGGCAGATATTTTACTAAAAGCATGAAACACGACAAGTGTATTGGTTTGCATCCTTGGGTATGAGACGTTTTAATTAGAGTAAGCTCCAATGACTAGGGAAAGTACAAGACCCTGTTTGGACTAGAACACCATTTTCATGTCTGCAATGATTGCCTTGAGGGCATACATTGATCTTGTCTTCTCCTGATACACGAACAGATTGCAGTTGTATATAAAAAAGCGACCGTCAGTGAAAGCTTGCATGATGTTCCCATTCTTGCTACAATAACCGTATGATTGGATTTGCACCATCTTGAATCTTGAATCGAATTTGACAGGTACAAATTTTCAAATGAAAGTTAATGACATACTGTAGGGTAAAAATTCCTTATTCAATGGTTGACCTATTCAATGAATGGTCATCATTTTAAACTCCTTAACGCGAAAAATCAAGGCCGCATCATATGGATTGTAAGCTGCACAAGTACATATTTTTATTTAGTATTGTTCAACATAGATACATTAACCTCATAGACCCTACACGTTAGACCATTGCTCTCAACATGTGCTTCATCATTTGAGAGACAGGGTTTCTCTGCCAGCGGCATTATTACATCTATATTGTCTACCTGTATATGTCAAAATAAATTGACATCCAACAAATAGCTTAGATATGGTCTTGTCCACATACACTCTTTTGCGATCGAGTTGATATAATATTTCGAAAATGAGTCATGCTATATGACAAAGGATCCTAGCAATATCAAAGTCTGCTAGTGAAAGTTGGTCTTTAAGAGATAAAATGTCTACTTATTTTAAGAACGACTCTCCCCGTGTTGTTAGTGACATCAGTAATAATAACTATCTATATATTACTTGGAGTGTACTATGTACTAAAACCCCTTGAAGTATGCTTTCGTCAACGTGTTCTAAGCTTAGCGAAGTCACGCATCAAATTAGAACGCTACAAGGTTACAAACTTAAAAGTTGTAGTTTTATCACCCTAGAGATTTATACCTTCTCAACAACCCGAGTCTGTAAATGACATTAATTGCATGGGATATTGATTTCATCCTTGTTTCTGAAACATCAATTTCAATGAGTCTTTCTCAGTGAGAGAGAGAGAGAGAGAGAGAGAGAGAGAGAGAGAGAGAGAGAGAGAGAGAGAGAGAGAGAGAGAGAGAGAGAGAGAGAGAGAGAGAGAGAGAGAGAGAGAGAGAGAGAGAGAGAGAGAGAGGGGGGGGGGAAAGGGGGGGAAAGGGGGGAGGGAGAGAGAGAAGGTAGTAAGGAGAGTAACACTAGCCCGAGAATTGCATTTGCTATTAGTGTTGAATGAAACTACTATAATTTTCACACCCACACTTTTCACTCTTCAAGTATAATCAAACAGTCACACATTTCATGAAGTGCTTACAACTTCCTATATTTTGCAATTAACATATGGTGTAAAACTAGTTAAGGTAAAGTACCCTTCTTGTGAAGGTAATACTAATAATCAGATGACTAGGAAGTTCGACGACCTGTTACACCCTCAACCTTGAGAAATGACTGACGGCAAGGTATCATTACCGAGGCACGTGGAAGGAACGTATCATATACATTGTCGGTATATATCAGTGTTGTGATGTTTAAATCATACCAGAAGACTGTAGTTCAAGGACAACGGTAACTACACTCAATGCAGTAAGGGAATCTAAGTCTCCCTTGTTCTTTTACCAACGCTAGATACAAATAAATACACGTAAAAGTAGCATTCATTTTAATCGTTCTGAATGTTCACGAGACTTGAACTTCAATAATCCTATACTTGTATTGTACTGTGAGTGTTGTTGGATTTTCTGACGGGCTTTCAAAATGGTAGATAACTGCACATCTTATCAGAATGATTAATGTAACAGGGATTGTCCTGGTATGAGCACGTACCCTGGAGACAAGATTCACTCACGGCATTGTGTGTATCTATCGTTGTATACATCATTTTGAAGACTTTGCATTTCTTCCATTTAAATTACAATTTTACAAAGGCAGTCTGGTGTAAAAAAAACAAACTCAAAAAACCAGAGAGATTAACCTATAATTCATACTTAAGACTCTCTGAGAACGTATAATACTATAACGCCTTATAACGTAAAACTAACTGTTGAATTAAGGTAGTTATGACCTTTCTTAATGGTCTGTTTCGATGACAGCAAATTTATGTGTGGGCATCACGTCTCTTAAATGACACGGAAACCATCGCCATAGCGTACATTATTGCTGTAATAATACTATTGAAAAGGCATCATCACATCACATCTCATCATCCAATAGTTAGCCACTATTAGTGAGCAAAGCCTCTTATCTTGGGGGAATCCAGTCAGATAATATGACTATCTAGATGTTCTATCAATCATTATATCTCTGATGACCATCATCCAAATATGAAATCCATCATAAACATTAATCTAAGTCATGACGTCATAAGCTAGATTAAAGCAATAACCAATGTTGATACATTAAGTCAGTCTTATGTTAAAAATACATTAGTGGGGTGAAAGGTCAACGAGGAATGCAATGTGTATCAATCAAACCTCCGAGATATTCTTCTTACTAGGTTTAGCCCATTTCATTATTCTTTGCTAGGGTTATGTATATGTATGTTTATGTATGTATGTGTGTATGTATGTATGTATGTATGTATGTATGTATGTATGTATGTATGTATGCATGTATGTATGTATGTATGTATGTATGTATGTATGTATGTATGTATGTATGTATATTACATGCATTCAGAATTCTAAAATACACATTAGATGACATATAACGCCATATGTTGCTTGGTGTTGCACACTCAACTATAATTTATGTAAACAAAATAGACAAGTAACTAATGACCAAAGTCAAATTCACATGAATAACAAATTGTTTCGACGCAATAAGTTCTTATCCCTACATCGTAATAATGAGGTGGGTGATTGCTACTAGAATGTGTTTGTGTATATATCCCCCCACTCTGTCTCTCTCCTTCCCTCCCCCCTCTCTCTCCCTCATCATCTCTCTTTCCCTCCCTCTCTCTCCCCCTCTCTCACTCTCTCTCTAAAGAAAAGTCTAAGCAAACCTAGTACGCAATTGCAAGTAATTTAAACGTAACAATAAATATAAATAGCAAGTTACTGTGATTAGAACATAATGCAATGTCGCATTAGTAGTAATAGTATTCTGAGTTTTGTAGTTTCTTGCTATTCAATGCTGAAAATAGGTTTATGTCGTCATCAGAAACCCATTTTATATTTTTTGTCATTACAGGCTGTTCCCTTACTCTAACTTAAATTTGCGAGATGATATAGTATTTCAAAGATAAATCACGAATTTGTTGAGATTATGATATATCTCGCAAATACTCAAAATCGCAATTTACTGTTTCCATATCTGTTTCAGCGATGAATTTGATACTCCAACTGGTATAAACATTTCTACGCAGATGCATTGTCATGCGCACTAGCATTTGATTATGATTTTATTTGTGCTTTGCGACTTCAACCCGCTGTAGTTTTTTTTTCTTTTACGATGATTCCATTACTTTTTTAGATCAAGTGTTGAATCATGAGTCATGTACAGAAAGCTTTTTTGTTCACAAGCGACCCTTTTCAGAACACCGCTGCTGTAATTGAAGAGCACACACTTTGTCAGCCTCGTTCAATGTCAAATTATTCACAAGACGTATTATCTGTGAACAAATGTGGTCATGGTCTTAAATTTCATTTTATTTTTCAATTTCAAGCTACATTGTCTCACAAGTAGCTTTTAAAACAAATACGACAGATCGACAGAAGACGGCAGATCTTCAGCCTGAACGTGATCGAAATTTTCATTCATGTTTGACCGAAAAATCAGAAAGTCCCCCATCAAATGATTACCCGCCTAAAGCAAGGTTAACAAGTACAACAAATTGTAGAACGAGAATTGATGTTTAAAATGGCGGGAAAGTTCTCGGTAGAAATATTCTAGGTGTTAGAGAACGATGGTGATAGAGGAAAGAATTAGCAACACACAAACCATTGTGAGAGAAACTACAGATAAAGTACAACTTGATGAAAAATTCAATAAATAAAACATAGATACAAACAAAATAGTCAACATTAAAGTGATAATGGCGCGCCGGGTGTAACGGATCACTATTATTTCGTAATTTCATTCATTAAAAATTCTTTAAAACTTCACTGTAAGCGGTCCAATCCCTCTAATTAGAAGATTTACATGTCTACTAGTCATCATTATGACATTTCACGGCTGGGTTCATTTTCAAAACAACCCACCATTCTTGTTTACACGCTAGCCATGCCCGTCACGTGATAGATGAATCAGCAAGTGCAACAGTATGACGAAAACAAGAACAAAAAAAAGAGAATAGATAAGAAAAACAGGAAAAATAGTCCCCGGCGTTGCAGCCATTCTGACATTTCTTCAGTCATTCGTTGATATGAATAAAACATGACGAGTTACCATATTTAGCCTTGGCGATATGATAGTTTAAATGGAAATGAAATGAAATACTATATACTAGTATACATACATGTGTATTTAGGAAGTCTGATTTCCTTCTAGGCATCATCCAGTGATTTATTTCGAAAAATAATCCAGCTACTTTTAATATAACCAGTTATTACAAAAATAACATTTGATCTTCTGCGTGAACGTGATAGTAATTTTCCAATTTGTCGGCGATGGAAAAATCTGACAATCCTATGACTTTAAAGTTAGATTAAATAGAAATGTGTGATTTTGATTACATTAGAATGGAATTTTATTCAACGTTGGCTTTGAGGCCAATTATGTCAAATAAACACCTAACCATGAATCTTATGTCTATTAAGCCTCTTTCATGTGCAGTTGTTATGAGCAGAACGATGTATTGGTTCAGCAGGTGTGTTTTATTATTTTTTTTTTTTTTCAATGTTCACCTTACAAAAGTTATCTTCGTTATGTATGGTGATAGCTTTCAAGGCCTGCCATTTTTTCTTCATCATCACCACCACCGCCACCACCACCACCACCACCACCATCATCATCATCATCATCATCATCATCATCGTCATTAGCCAACCAACCAACCAACCAACCAACCAACCAACCAACCAACCAACCAATCAAAACAGTACAGCACATCTCTTGTAGTTCTGGATTTGTCTGTTTGTCCATGTATGTCCCTTTGTCTGCCTGACTTAATAACGGTTGATTGATTGATGTATGTATCGTCCATCGTTTCTGTCTTGTGTTGTATCATCATGCACCTATATATCTTCTATCTTTGATCCAACTGTTTGTAGAAATGAACCATGAATGTATAACATAACTTTTTCAGGAAAAAATCAAAGAAATATTTGTGTTGGGGCGGAGAAAAACGTCACTGCCAACACCAACACCAACACCAAACACCAAACACAAATTTAACACGTGAATATCAGAAGGGGTGGCAACTACATTGACCAATACAGATGCAAGCATTCTCATGCGTGCTCATTACTGGCACTTCATAATTTATATGAAAGCTGCCACGTCTGTTTTGTTTGTATAATATACCTGACGTGGAGACGTGGAGTGTCTTCCTACAAAGTGAGTCGTACCACCAACCTACGCCAGATGAACGCTTTGAAACGCGCTTCACATTCATAATTGATGGAAGAGGTAATATATAAAAGTGTAAAAGTCCACGGCTGACTGGACAGTTCTTTGCATTGTTTTACAGCCTCCACCTCTACGTATGTATTCCCGGGAGTGCTAGTATTACTACACATAATATGTGGTGTGAAGTAGAAACTATAAACTGTTGCTCGTATTTGATATGACAGATGTTTGTAGATATTTGACTTCATGACGTAAAACTTGGCTATTTTCAAAAGCGCCATGGAAAAAGAGATCGATCGCCCCCGTGCTCCACACACAGTTATAACTCGGACGACGTCAAATCCAGAACGCCAGCGCCGACGTTCTGTGACTCGGAAACAGTGCCGTGAAGTCCATCACTTGTCGCTGAATACAACTCATAATTATAGGCGTAGCTCTGTGATGGCTGGTAGGAGAACTTCACTGCCTCCACGTTGTAATTACAGAAAGAAGACGGATGAACAAAGCGATGGTTCATCATATAAAAATGATTCACGCACCAGCAGACGACGGATGACAGATTCGAATTCATTGTGTGGTAAGCATTCGCTGGAGGCAAGTTCTATAAGTGATCAGAGCTCGGAAGACTCTCGCAATATGGCAGCTGAACCTCTGCTAGTCGCGAAGGAAGATCGCATGCAGTTAGCAAATCGATATCAGCGATTACATCGCGAGTGGTCCGATTCTCAATTTGATCTATTGCAACAAGAGGAAGCGTGCAAAACCTGTCCCTCTTGTAACGGAAGGGCAGATCGCCATCGTTTGTCGCTGGTACATAACGGAGGAGGAAGATGCGATCCGATTGCTTCTGCCATTCATCGACGATCATCGCAAATGTTTAGCTTTGCTCCACCAGCACTTTTAGAAGAAATCGATGCTACCAATCCCGATGAGAATACGTCAATCGTAGCTGGCAATGAAGCAGTTGTCTTAAAAAGACAAATTGGAGTATTTGATTGCGTTTCTATCATCGTAGGTGTTATCATAGGATCAGGTATATTCATAGCACCGAAAGGAATTCTCGCGAATACCGGTGGATCTGTAGGCGTCGCACTTATAGTATGGGTTTTGTGCGGACTTCTCTCTGCCATTGGTGCGCTGTGCTATGCAGAACTTGGTACAACTATAACGAAATCGGGTGGTGACTTCGTATATCTCTTAGAATCGTTCGGGCCTTTGATCGCATTCCTACGGCTATGGACTTCCCTGATTGCGATTCGACCAGCCGTTGTTGTGGTCATTGCAATTACATTCGCTAAATACGTGACTCTACCGTACATGGAGGACTGCGCAGTACCCCATGCAGTTATTCGACTTGTGGCAGCACTACTTATATGTAAGTTATTTCTACTTTTTACAGTGACCAGGCTGAAAATATGTCTGATATTTTCATCCTTTGGGTTGTGACAATAAACTGTGTTTGATTTGTAATCTAAACTCGGCAAATCTCATTCAAAACACGAGTAGAACATTCCAAAGCCTCATTCAATGGGGCGCGACTCTGTCAGACGACCCTTGGCTCACAGGCTCCCAATATTGTATGTAATTTCTGTCATTTGATGTTGAACTATACCTCCAGACTTTGCAAGGATGCATACAAGGATGTACGGAAAGTGCTTAGTGTTTCTTGCGATCCTCTGCATCATCGTTGACTCCGTAGGAACCATTTTGGTGACTTTGGATGACTCTCAAAATGGCACTCCCGCCATCTTACATACCTACACCCGTGAGTACCTGCTCAGTCTCCGACACACTGACACACCTGCTCCAAATATCAGTATTGATCATGAGAGGACAGACTTCAAAGAGAAGACAAGTAAGTACCAAAAGAAGAGAGGATCAAGGGGAGGTATACGAAATAGATTGAGGAAGAGGGGCTGTAGATTTCCATTGCCAGCTATAACTTTATCAAATGTTCGCTCACTCCATAGCAAGATGGACGAACTTTCTGCACTAATACAATATGATTGTGACTTCCGTCGGTGCAGTTTATTCTGTTTCACAGAGACTTGGCTGACGAAAGAAATGCCAGACATAAACTTGGAAGGATATACAACTATACGCTTCGACCGTGACACACAGAAAACACAGAAACGGAATGGTGGCGGTTTATGTATGCTAGTAAACAAAAACTGGGCTACAAACTTTACTATCAGGGAAACTATAAGCTCAAAACACTTTGAAATTCTTACAGTATCATTCAGACCATTTTACCTTCCACGCGAATACGGACAGGTGACAGTAATTTTAGCATATGTACCTGGACCTGATAACACATTGGCAGCTGGACGCATAGCTGAAAGCTACAACAAAGCACTGAGCCGGTCAGTGGACCAACCTGTGTTCGTGTTAGGAGATTTTAACACCTGCGATATTACCAAACAGCTACCTAACCTGCACCAGTATGTGTTGTGTCCAACCCGCTTGAACAAGACATTAGACATGTGTTATGGCAATATACCAGGTGCATTTACTACTAGATGTCGCCCTCCTCTGGGCAGGTCTGATCACAATGTAGTTCATCTACTTCCAACATATCGCCAGAAACTAAAGAGGGAAGGTCCACGAATGCATCAAACTCGTCTGTGGACTTCTGATACCATCGATGAATTGCAATGTTGTTTTGAAGCAACTGATTGGGATGTGTTTTTCGATAGTTGTGGATCCGACCCGGACAGTTTAACTGATTGTGTAACATCCTACATGAACTTCTGTGAGGACTCGATCATTCCGACCAAAACCGTGCGAATTTATTCAAATAATAAACCCTGGATCAACAAGGACTTGAAACAATGTTTGAATGATAAAAAGATCGCATTTTTGCAGGGGGATATACAGAGAGTTAGACAACTTGAAAAAGAATTTAAGAGTAAGGTTAAAACCGCAAAAGTTGAGTACAAAAGTAAGGTGGAGAAGAGGTTTAGAGGTGGTAATGCTCGGGAAGCATGGAGTGGGTTAAATGTTATGATGGGAAGAAAACAGAAACAACAAAGCGTACAGTGTAATGATCCTACTTCTTTTGCCAACGAACTAAACACATTCTATGCCCGTTTTGATGTCAGAGACTTTAAAGCGGAATGCAATGAGTTATGTCAAAATCTTGAAACAACTATACCAGTCCTTGTCGAAACAGATAATGTTGTCAGAGTTCTTTCCAGAGTCAATCCCCATAAGGCCGCAGGACCTGATGGTCTGAAAGGTAGAATTTTAAAAGAATGTGCGAGTCAGTTAGGACCCTTGTTCACTCGTCTTTTCCAACTGTTTTTAGATATACATTTTATTCCCCGCGTTTGGAAATTATCGACCATTATACCTGTTCCTAAAAAACCAGGTGCAAAGATAATGAATGATTTTAGACCAATAGCCCTGACTTCAATCCTTTGTAAATGCATGGAGAGAATTGTTTGTAACAAGCTTACCGCGTCTGTCGCCGATCATATGGATCCATTACAATTTGCATATAAGGCCAAAAGGGGGGTGGAAGATGCAACCTTGACACTTTTTGACTTAGTTTCACGCCATTTAGATTGTTCTGGCACTTCTGTCCGGGTTCTCTTTATGGATTTCTCTTCTGCATTTAATACAATCCAGCCACATATACTATTGAAACGTTTACTTGATTTGCACACCAACTCGGCATTAATACTCTGGATTAAAGCGTTCCTAAGCGATCGGCCTCAGCGCGTTAGTGTGCAAGGGCATTTCTCCAACGAATTAGTGCTAAATACGGGTGCTCCTCAGGGATGTGTCTTGTCCCCTGTCCTTTTCTCTGTGTACACAAACGAACTTATGTGTAACAATGTTATTCTTACTTTAATCAAATTTGCAGATGACATGGCGCTGGTCGCCCGCTTAAAAGATGAATTTTCACTTGGTCAGTATTTTCTATACGTGAATACCCTAAAATCCTGGTTTGACAAGAGTTATCTTGAACTCAATGTTAGGAAAACGAAAGAGATGTGCATGGTTGGGGGACGGAAACAAGACACATCACTATGTCGATCTCTCACCATAAACGGGGAAGAAGTGGAGAAAGTACATATTTTTACATATCTTGGTACCATCCTAGCTTCCAACCTAAGTTTTACAGATAATGTAGATCATATTTTTAAGAAAGCACAGCAGCGCCTTTATCTGCTTCGTAAGCTCAATAGTTTTAACGTAAGTAAGGATATATTAGCATCAGTGTATCGCTCACTAATCGAAAGTGTATTGACATTTAATATTGTATCCTGGTATGGAAATCTCACAGTTAAAGACAGAACAAAGTTGTCGCGAGTCGTCAATCAGGCGGGAAGGATTATTGGTTCAAAGCAGAAACAATTATCCGAACTCTACCACCAGTCACTGAAACGAAAAGCTGTTCAAATTTTCAAGGATCAAAAACACCCACTACATAACCAGTTCCAAACTTTACCGTCAGGTCGGCGACTCAAAGTTCCCCTCGCAAGGAAAAATTGCTACAAAAAGTCTTTTATCCCATCTGCTATTTCTATTTTAAACCGTGGATTCACTGATTTGTAATAACTGTGTTTGGATTTTAGTACTGTATATATTTCCATAGACCTACATAGTATTGTTGTACATTTGTCTGTCTGGTGGTATGTTGCCTGTGATAGCGTTTTTATTCGTATTGGGATTTCTGAAATGCCAGAAGGAAATTTTCCATTATATGTTTTTAATTTAATGGACAATAAAGTTTTTGAATTTGAATTTGAATTTGATTCATGAGAGATTCTAGTCTCTTAAAAACAATCTGCCAAGTAAAAGCGTACATTAGTAAAAACAACTACTAGTTAGGTAAATTATCCATTTATAATCTATTATTGTCACTATTTTCCTAACAGAAATAAACAGATAAAGACGGTTATATTGGTATCTATGGACACGATGAACAACTTTTATTTTAATTTCCCAATGGTCGATTAAATGTTTTGCATGTACATAGTAAGTGTATGCTTTGATATACGATCGTGAACTTGGCATTCACTCTAACACCGTTCTTACCTTACTCTAGTTATATAAAAAAAATCCACACACACACACACACGCACGCACACACACACATACACACACACACACACAAACAAACACGCACGCGCACACACACACTCACACATACACACACACACACACACGAATACACATACCTACATACATACATACATACACACATACATACATACATACATACATACATACATACATACATACATACACACACACACATACATACATACATACATACATACATACATACATACATACATACACACACACAAGCACAAACACACAAGGCAAATCAACAAGCAAACAAACCAAAAACAAACAAACAAACAAGCAAACAAACAAACACACACACACACACACACACACACACAACCGAACAAACTTCAAAGTTTCCTGATCAGGCGTTCGTAAAGTTGTAACTGCAAACGTCAGTCGTTGATATCATATGCGATCAATGGTAGTAGATCTATATTATGAACTCTTTTTTTTCTTCTGGAATTTGTCTCATGCCACGAAGTCAAAATATCATAGAACACTACACCACCTGGAATCTTGAACAAGAACTGTACACTGCTAGCTAGAGTTGCAAAATGAAACTAGAATATAACGTATCTGTGCTAGGGAGCAAAATGAAAATAGAATAATGTATCTGTGCTAGGGAGCAAAATGAAACTGAATAATGTATCTGTGCTAGGGAGCAAAATGAAACTGAATAATGTATCTGTGCTAGGGAGCAAAATGAAGCTAGAATAACGTATCTGTGCTGGGGAGCAGAATGAAACTGGAATAATGTATCTGTGCCAATGAGCAAAATGAAACTGAATAATGTATCTGCGCTAGGGAGCAAAATGAAGCTAGAATAACGTATCTGTGCTAGGGAGCAGAATGAAACTGGAATAATGTATCTGTGCCAATGAGCAAAATGAAACTGAATAATGTATCTGTGCTAAGGAGCAAAATGAAGCTAGAATAACGTATCTGTGCTAGGGAGCAGAATGAAACTGGAATATTCTAGGTGTGAGTGAAAATCGTATTTGACATATTTTATTATTTACCATTGATATAACAGTGGGATTGTTACATTTAGTTTGAGCCTTAATATTTTAGTACCTCTACTCATCCTTTTATTCTGATATATCAATTTCTTCTGATTTGTTGGCTTTATGAAATCACACTTCGAACCAGAAACTCTAATTCATTCGACATCTTGTCGACCGACGGAGAAAAGTTGTGGTTTGTATGATTGACCTAGGGAGCAAAATTGTATTCTAAGCCAAGGTAACAACTTACTAACATGGCGTCATTGTCATATTTTATTGTCTGGCTTGATATAAAACTTCATTACACTTATTACATTTTAATCTTTTAAGGGGCTGGATTACCTTAAGTGAGCTTAGGCAAACAAAATGTAGCAATGTTGGTAATATTTTTGAGCTAGACAATGGAATGTAAGGATTTTTTGTGGCGCCAGACGATAAAATGTAGCAATCTTGGTAAGATTTTTGTGGCGCCAGACGATAAAATGTAGCAATTTTAGTAAGATTTTTGTGGCGCGAGACGATAAAATGTAGCCTACGGTAATAGTAGCAAGATTTTGTCGACTCAGACGACGCTTTGTTGGAGGTTAACAGGCTTCCTTCATAAATAAAAACGTGTTGTGTTAGTTGTACAGAAGAAACGAAATTCATTGTTGATTCTGTGTGTATAATAGTCACACTTTGTTTTATTTTAGTTCTCAGGGCTTCAGTGTTCTCAAAAGAAAGGTAGTTTATGATATTTAAAGGAACTAAGTCAAGAACACCATATCGTCAATCATATTTTTGCAACTTAAATAGCAAGGATATTTACGTCATTTGTGTATAAACGAAATATACGTATATGCAGACTAAAACTTCATTTGTCATTTAGGTCATATCTATAAATCATGAAATCACAATAATTTGTAATCATCAGAACTAATTAGATTGACCACAGTATATAATATGCAATAATGATGATAAAACGTGTTTCATAACTAAAAGTAGGTAAATATGTCATTTATGTAAAAATAAGTTAGTAACCAAGAAAGAAACTTGGGATCAGTACTTTCATCCAAAATACAGAAGGTCAGAGGTCAAGCTTGTTACCGAATATGTTGCGGTTATTTTAAACAATTAAATAATAATTTTGATGAACACTTACTGATTTATTTTTGGGGATTTAGTTTTCTTACACTTTGTTTTTTATATTTTGCTGATAAAAATACAACATTTTCAAAAACCTTGGATAATAATTATCATTTGCAGTATTTTCACTTGTAAAGTGTAAGTTTTGAAAGAGATAACACAAAATTTGAAGATTATGATGTAAAATTTATCACATTTGCTAAGAAATTAAAAACCCAAAATAGAACACAGGGTGTTGATTATGGCAACTATTGACATGGAGGAGAGAGACAAATTCAGTATTTCAATCACTTCGAACTTTTTAATGTGCAATTTTTATTTTAGGATTTGACGATCTTCCCTCATTCAGTAAATTAGGCATGCGCATATAATAAACATTAATATTCTTCTTAATTACATGTCAGATCCTGTCAGGTATATCATAATTTTTACCTCATTTGAAGATTACGTCTCACTTTTCACAATCTCATCCTCATACGACAAGAGGTTACACAAAATGTTAATTTTTGATAGTTTTGTTGGCCGAGTGAGTGAGTGAGTGAGTGAGTGAGTGAGTGAGTGAGTGAGTGAGTGAGTGAGTGAGTGAGTGAGTGTACTGAGTGAGTGAGTGAGTGAGTGAGTGAGTGAGTGAGTGAGTGAGTGAGTGAGTGAGTGAGTGAGTGAGTGAGTGAGTGAGTGAGTGAGTGAGTGAGTGAGTGAGTGAGTGAGTGAGTGAGTGAGTGAGTGAGTGAGTGAGTGAGTGAGTGAGTGAGTGAGTGAGTGAGTGAGTGAGTGAGTGAGTTAATTTAACGTAATTGACTTAACTCCTCTATATTATTGAGTGGTTATTTGCGTACTCGTGATTGCATAAGAGGATCATTATGAACTTTTGAACATTTCTGCTTTCTGTTGTTTTCAATTTCGCTTTTGGATTTTGACAAATTGTCTACCAGTTTTTTCAATTACGATTAGTTTGACTGGCTCTATTCAGCCCCATGCGTTGTTACGAATACATGTTTAATCAGCTGCTCCTCAGCGTTCAATTAAATTGCTGCAAAGTTGACACTGTGGGAAAGTTTTGTACGAAATATGACGAGAGAGGTTATAGGCTCTTGAAGCAGTCGCAGAACACTTGACATCAACGTCTTGAAAAAAAAAGCCACTTTCCGTGCGTACTAATTGACAACGTTAACGTTGTGCATGTTTTAGTAGCGTTAATGAGACGGAGAGGAGACTGAGACACCTACTTGAACAAGTGTCCCTCGAGCAGCTGAATTCTGTGAATTAAAATTAAGTATCTGATACGCGCCGTGCTAGTACTAAGTGAATAAACGATTTGATGTACTTGCCTATCACCTACAATGTAACAAAATAAAAAAAAGAGCAGACGTTCATTTTGTGTCATTCTTTTCCCGCCGAAAGTAGGTGAACAGATATTGACACGGAATGATTTGAAAATTAAAAGTTTTTTACTCATAATTTAGGTGTACAGGTAGAGGTACAACATTCAACATGTACAACATGTTGAAATGCAAGGTTTTAACTTGGGAAAACCCCCCAAAACATATTACCATGATTACAATTTCCTTCTCTTGAGTGAGCTATAATTCGTACAAGACTACACATACTTGTAAATCATGGTCATATTATCATACCTGTATGTACCTGGGTTAGTTAGGTAAGAAATCACTCCACCCGCAGTGATAGCAACGATTGAACATAGCTGTAAATATACACCAAAATATCGTAAACTGTCGGTAGGGTAATTCACATTGATCCCTTGCAGCTTGTTTACTACAAAATTAGTCTCAGCCAAGAAATTTATCAAAACTTCTTAATTAATCTCAGATTAATCCTTCATCTTTCATGTTACCAGCATTTTCGGATTAGACGGCAATATTTCTTCAAACACATTGACGTATAAGAGAAACAAATAATTATGTGCAATACTTTGTAAGTATACGTACATATACTTACCTACCTAGTACCTACATACATACTACCCGCCTAGTAACTACCATGCAGACCCTCGCAGCCCCTTTGTGTCTGTGTCTGTGTCTGTGTCTGTGTCTGTGTCTGTGTCTGTGCCTGTGCCTGTGTCTGTGTCTGTGTCTGTGCCTGTGCCTGTGTCTGTGTCTGTGTCTGTGTCTGTGCCTGTGCCTGTGTCTGTGCCTGTGTCTGTGTCTGTGTCTGTGTCTGTGTCTGTGTCTGTGTCTGTGTCTATTGTAATAGTATGATAATAATTTTATTCCCAATAATATATAATAGTTACAAATTACAAATACATTTACTAGTCAAGATAAATATGTATATCAATAGCTAACGGGAAAGGGGGAATGGAAATAGTTGTCTTGCAACTAATCTAGTCCAACCCTTATAAATATATTTGACAATTAATTGACAATAAATATTATCTGGGCATGTCCAATATGATATAATACATCTGGAATCCTCAAAACTTACAAATACCTACAATACTCACAACAACAACAACAACAAACAATAAGTAAATACGTCCAATCTAAGTACAAAATTAAACTCCCGTTTGAACTCTGACCTGCAGTGTATGTTCCTGATATTCATTCACCTACATACTTTATGATAAATTGACCCGACATGTGTTTGGCTCTTGGAATACTTAGATCATTCCTTGTACTCCTGTCTGTCTGTCTGTCTGTCTGTCTGTCTGTCTGTCTGTCTGTCTGTCTGTCTGTCTGTCTGTCTGTCT